>NC_073693.1:72285165-72585165 GCF_029784155.1 Uranotaenia lowii | reverse complement strand
ACTGGTGACCGCAGACAATGACACCAGCCGTGAGATCCGGAGGCGAATTATCAGCGGAAGTCGTGCCTACTATGGACTCCACAAGCAACTGCGGTCGAGAAGACTTAGCCCTCGCACGAAGTGTAACCTGTATATGACGCTCATTAGACCGGTTGTTCTCTACGGGCACGAGACATGGATATTGCTCGAGGAGGACCTGCGTACACTCGGAGTATTCGAGCGACGAGTGTTAAGAACCATCTTTGGCGGCGTACAGGAGAACGGAGTGTGGAGGCGAAGGATGAACCACGAGCTCGCGCGCCTCTACGGCGAACCCAGTATCCAGAAGGTGGTGAAGGCTGGCCGGATACGCTGGGCGGGACATGTTGCGAGAATGCCGGACGACTGTCCTGCAAAACAGGTGTTCGCTACGAATCCGGTAGGAACAAGACGAGCAGGGGCGCAACGAGCGAGGTGGTTAGACCAAGTGGAGCGTGATCTGGCGAACGTGGAGTGCCCGAGAAATTGGAGAACGGTTGCTATGAACCGAGTGAATTTTAGGAATTATGTTCGTCAAGTTATGTCGTGAGACGGAATACTATGTAAATAAATAAATAATAGTTTCTCTAGCAGCTTCGTAGGATAGTATAGAGCCGATATCATCTTCAAGTTCGGCCTCGTCACGTGCATCTTGGTATAAACGGCATTCGACCAAGACATGTTCCACCGTCATTCGTACTCCACAGGATTCACAGTCACCACTCTTTCTTTCGATGTAGCAGGAATGGGTTAGTCGGGTGTGCATCAAAATTTGAGCTTTCTGGAATTTGTGTGGTCTGAGATACAGTAATTCTACGAAAATCGGACTTTTTGGACTTTTACCATTCAAACTGCAATATCTCAGTAATAAAGCTACATTTATTATTGAAATTTTGCAGAGTGATTGTTGAAATATAAGTTAGCATGTTTGAAGATTTTGAAAAGTTTAATCGATGGGATCAAAAGTTACACGAGGTACAATATTTCAGGCATGAACCTAACAATGCGATTTATATAGAATTTTGGACGATTCATGTGAACAATATCGTTTCCATCCACAAATCAGTCAAAAAATGCCTGGCAAAAGCAATGGAGAAAGGAAAAAATGGAATTAATGATCTTTTTGTGTTTTGAAATCAGAATCTCGCGATATTGTTTTGTTTTTTTTTTGTTAAAATAGATTTACTGGTTGTTAAACATAAAACAGGATTTTCCTATGGAAACATTCGTCCAAAATTCTATAGAAATGGCATTTTTAGGTTCATGCCTGAAATATTGTACCTCGTGTAAATTTTGATCTCATCGGTTAAACTTTTCAAAATCTTCAGACATGCTAACATAATATTACAACAATCACTCTGAAAAATTTCAATGAAAAATGTATTGTAGTTTCTGAGATATTGCAGTTTGAATGGTAAAAGTCCAAAAAGTCTGATTTTCGTAGAATTACTGTATCTCAGGCCACACACATTCCAGAAAGCTCAAATTTTGTGGTATAATAGTGTGATAGTTGATCTATCTAACGCAGAAAATTTGATCAAAAAATATCTTCAGAGTAAAAAGTTATAGAAGTTCAAAGTCGAAGTGACTGTGTGCGTGCTTCCATTTTCTATACAATTATGAACGGTACGGTAGGTTGCTGTGTCAATTTCGTCAATTTTCTTTCATTGTCTGGAGCAGTGGTCGGCAACCTTTTGAGTCAGAAGAGCCAAAAACATCAAATTTTCAAAATTACAGAGTCTTAAAGAGCCACATTCAAGATTTAATGGTTTTTTTCCAAGAAAAAAAAATATGAATGATCAATAAACATAAGTTTTACAAAAAAAAAATTTAATATCATTAGATTTTTATCTAACTCTTGGATATTTAAAAAAAATCTAATTTGTAGCCGACAATTCGTGACAATTAATAAAGCAATAGTGCATTGTGACTGACAAGATCAGTTCAAGGATACTTTTAAAAGTTTGAAACTAAAATTAATGAAAATAAATCAACGGTAATCAACTTTTAATAAAAAATGTAAAAAATTATTTATGTTTGTTACTGAAATTTCATGATTTTGGTAAATCTTGGCTGCAGGCATCACAATTGAAATTTTAAATGAGTTCAAAAAATCAAAAGTTTACTTTTTAAAATTCATTAAGTTTAATTAATTATTTTTAAAAAACCTGCTTCGGGGTGTAAAGGTCAATAAAGTTAGTTAGCCAGGGATCAAATTTTCAAATAGATTTTCAAAATTGGTATTTTCATTAATTTTCCCTTTTTTCTGTAAATTTTAAAATTAAAACCAGGTAATATTCGGACAAATTCAGCAAAAAACTGTGTGTTTTCCTAAAAAGGCAAAAAAGAAGAAGCATTAATATAAACACACGAAAAATAACTTTTACCAAGGCACATCAGCGGCGTTAAAATCTTATCTCAAAATTTAAAATGCATGCGAATTTATTTCGCTAAAACAAGTTAAAAATTTGGACTTTCGTAAAAACTATGAAAAATCTGGGAGAAAACTGGGCCTATTTTCCCAGGACAACTGAACCGGAGCGGACATTTCCCAATTTTTTCTCTTTGAAAATCCGGGCAAGTCGGATTGAAACCGAGCAATCTGGAATGGTAATCTATATTAAGATTAATCAAAATTATCGTTTTGAATTCAAATAAATAGGACTCAATTGAGGGGTTTTTTTTAAATATTTTATGTTGCTAAGCTTAAAAGTTTTACATATTTGTCGAAAATGGTTGATAAATTCAAATATGGTTTTGGAAAATTCAAATATACATTTAACATAGAGGGCATGCGAATGCCTCTAATATAAAATTTGAAGAGGGTTTCCTTGTTACCTGGGTTACCCACAGGGGCTATCTATGATAAGTGTTATGTACCGGGAAATGCGGATACACGAATTAAAAAGACGCGAGATTTACATACTAAAAACTGGACTTTTATTGACGAAGTAAAAAGATACGTGCGACTCGCTTGGACAACAATAATAAAAGCACACATGTTGGTGTTTACATCCCGCTGGTTGGCGCGTCGATCAGCTGACAATAGGCTGCCAGCAGTGAGCCCAGCGGTTTTGTTGTAGGGTGTTTCACGCCCTAACATCTCCTCCCTTAATACAGCTGGTGCTGGTTAATCCGGGTCTTCTGGTCCAAGAAGAACGACGAGGCGCCTGGACAGCTGTTTGATCGGTGGCTGACTGGAACCCTACCATATCAGCAGAGCTTGGTGGTGAGGAGTAGGAGATGTAGAGAGCAACGGGACATCGGTGGAAAATTTGGAGACAGTCCTGGATCTCGACCAAGATTGTTCGGTGTCGCTGGAGGTATCATTGGTACCGAGCTTCTCCCCTCTCGTAATTCCCGAATGGCTCGCTAAAATGTCCACACATCGTTCGGCCAGACCGTTCGATTGTGGGTGGAAAGGTGATGTGGTGAAGTGCTGGTCCATGCTGCTTCAAAGATGTGGACGGTTTGGTGATCTGGTCACAAAAAGATGAAATCGGCACAGACCAGAGCCCAAATGCGTCGAACAAATCGATCCCAAGCACGTTCAGCGATTTGTCAACAACGTGGAATATGCCGCGGCGCTGCTGGCCATTGACGTTGACGTCACACGCGAATTTGAAGAGCAGTTGGAGGGGGGCACCAGACGCAGTGGATGCTTTTCCTAGTGCGGGGGTGGTGGAAGGCTTCCCAATTTTCTCCCACACACGCTTCGACACAACACTGATGTCGGATCCAGTGTCCAACTGGAGCTGCACTTCAGCACTGTTGATTGTTGCATGCACGAATTTTCGTTTTTGTTGCACTGATTTAACTTGAACTGTTTGTGTCCGAAAAGTTTTATTTGGATGTTTGCGATAGGGCTTCCTACTTTTCTTTTCGGTTACGCAGTAACCTTAACGGTGTCCACTTTGGTCACAATCACTACACTTGTGATCCTTGTAGGGGCACACACGAGTGTAGTGCATTGCGCCGCACTTCCAACAAGGGGTTGGGGGAATGTTTTTGTTTTCACTTTGTTTCACACTTTTCGGAAAGGTTTTTGAAAATCGCTGCTGATTTCGCTCCACGAACTGCACTGCTGGTCCGGTAGTCCCCTCGATCATGGCTGTATCCCGTTTAAGGCACATCAGCCGCTGGCAGTCTTCCGAAAGCTGCTCCAGGGTAACGTCGTCCCGGTCCTCGATCTTCGCTAGCAGTCTGGTACGTACGTCGGCATCGCACTCTGACTTCAACCCGCAAACAAACAGCAAGCACTTGAATTGCTCCTCTGTCAATTTGCTTAGCTCGAAATCGACACTGTTTTTGTTTACCCTGCACGAAAACGTGACATAATCTTCGGAGGGTAATTTTGTTGTTTGCAGGCACCGATATCGTTTGCTGATTAGTGATTCAGCCGCACCAAACAAGATTCCCAATTTCCGCACGGTTTCGTCGAATGGGTAATCTTTCGGCAGTTTGGGGAGAATAAAATTCACGTACCGTTCGTGTTCAGCAGCACCCAGCTTCCGGAGAAGCAAACGGACTTTTGCTTCGTTATCGAGCCGGGAAGCGTCTTGCTCGAACAGATCTTCGTATCTCGCGTACCAAGCAGCAAATGTGATGTTGTTGTCCGGATCGTACCTGAATTCGTTGATGTGATTTGAAAGCGAATCAAGAATCACTTCAGGGTTGCACGGCACCTGTACGCTGAGCGATGACATCGCACGGAGGAACATTTCCTGCTGCTGTCGCATAAATTCCTGCTGCTGGTTGAGCATTTGTGTTGCAAATGCTTGTTGCTGTTGGAGGAGCTGGGTGAGAAGTGCATCGGATGCTGAGAGGTGGTGTGATGATGATTGCGACGACTGCTGCTGCTGTTGCTGTTGCCCGGGGAACTGTAGAAGAAGTCCCGTCGGTGGCTGCTGACCGAACTGTGTAGGGCGAATAAAACTTTGCTGCATGCCAGCCGGGTGGAACTGCTGTCCACTTGGGAGACCGTTGACGGACCCATTCGATCCAGCCGTTGGATCGGGAGTGTGGTTAGATTCACTCGTATTCATTTCACACCGGCGTCGTTTCCGCGTGGGGGAAGTAATTTTGCGAAAATATTGCGATATTTGCGTAAATTACACGACCGACTCGTCGCCACTGTTATGTACCGGGAAATGCGGATACACGAATTAAAAAGACGCGAGATTTACATACTTAAAACTGGACTTTTATTGACGAAGTAAAAAGATACGTGCGACTCGCTTGGACAACAATAATAAAAGCACACATGTTGGTGTTTACATCCCGCTGGTTGGCGCGTCGATCAGCTGACAATAGGCTGCCAGCAGTGAGCCCAGCGGTTTTGTTGTAGGGTGTTTCACGCCCTAACAATAAGGTTGCCAGAATTTTTTCAGCACAGGCCGGACAAATCTGAGCTATTTTATTTAAAGATTCGAGCATTTGATTTCAAAACTGTCGACCAAAATCCGGGCAATATTCGGGCAAATTTGTTTGAAAGTTAGAAAATACTCATCAAAAATCAAGAAAAATAATTTTTCGTCAAAATTTATCAGCAGATTTTAAATCGTATTAAAGGCTTTCAAAAAACCTTTCATGACTATTTTTATGAAAATTTCGTTTTGGACGCATTAATTTAAAAAAAATACAACACAATTTGTTTTTTAAAGTTTCATTTGAGAATGAGAATGAGAATAAACCTGGGCAAAATCCAGGCTTTTTTAATGAAATCCGATTCCCGATTTCTCAAATTTTATATTCAATATCATGGCAAACCTTAATAAAACCGGGGAAACCTGGCAACCTAAATCTAAGAACTACTTTTTGTAAATGATTAACTTGGATTTTCCTGCTAGGTACAGCTCAACTTTTGTGTTCGATTGATTCATAGATATAAATACATAATTTGATTTAAGTTTTCGTTGTTTGAAAACAAAAGCATTTACGCATTCTTTAGTATTTAATGATAAATAAAAATTTTGATCTCAATGTTGATATTGCAAAAACAATGAAATGCAATAAATGGTACAATAGGCTTAAATAAATGCTTATTTTGACTTTTGGTCTTTCCGCTTGATGCTACAGCGGGTGCCATTTCATAATTTTCTTCTTGACCTTTGAAAATCAGTGTTCTAGGTCACAAGACTCAATTATCGGTTTAGTACGGTGTTTTAATTTTTTTTTCAAATTTTTTTATAATATTTGCGCAGTGAGTTAAAGAGCCGCAGTTTTATATCCAAAGAGCCGCATGCGGCTCGCGAGCCGCAGGTTGCCGACCTATGGTCTGGAGCAATCGCAGCTTTGCACTCGGTACATTGAAACTTGTTAAAGTTAAAACCAAGGTTGCTGATCTTCGATCAGAATGATTTTTTCCCCGATCCTAGTCACCAACGATTTAGCTCCTTGACATAGAACATAGTATGTACTTTCAAATAGACAAGGTAGGCTATTCCGCCCTCTTCAACTGTGTTGGTGAAAGGCTCCAAAAAATAGTTTTGTGAATTGTTAGCAAATGTAAGGAATTAATCTAAAAATCTTATTTACTAAAGAATTGATAAGCAATAAAATTATGAAAAAAATATGAGCTTATGCTTTTTAATACCATTAACCATGTTTGGCTTTTCGAATTAGTAAAAAGTTTTATTTGATGGGATTTTTGGCGACTCGAAAACAAAAAAATTGTTGATTTTTGTAATGTGATAGTCAGTTCTTGCGGAAATTTCCAGAACAATCTCACAAAACGACTAATAGTCATCGAGTATTATGTACACTGCTTATTTCATAAAATCTTGTCTAAGAATGCAGGAATTTTTTCCGTTGATTTTATCATACATTCGGGGACGACGACGAAATTCTCTTTTTAATGTTCACAATTTATGTACAATACTAGGAAATTTAATGCAAACTTACTGTTTCATATAACCTCTGAGAATCAGTCTTTAATTTCAAGCACTTTTCAGAAGAAACAAACGGCTAATAAAGACAAAATCAACGATTTTGATGTATATTCCATAGAAAACCAGTGATATTTCATAACTATTTTAGTTTGTAGTTGAAATGCCATATACTTACACGGAGCAGCCAAATATGGTTAAGCGCAATGGCCTACCTGTTATATTTCAAAGTACTATGGACATAGAAAGCCTGTTTTCTACGACGCATACCTAGTTTGTTTATCTTCTCCTCGTTAGTGATCAGTTATTTTCTGAGTTACTATCGACAACCATCAAACAATCATCATTCGCCCTTAATGGAAAAAATGCGCGTAGACGACGTCGAATCATTCGACGTCTTCTAAATTCACTGACGATCATACTTCGCCACGAATGCTTCATGAAGAAAAACGATTTAGTTTTAGGAACGCAAGAGGTGCCCAAAAACCAAATCTATGCCAATATTGGCTTATTTTACTCTCAAGTTGTCTAAATTCAATGTCAAATATGGGTCTTAGCATCAGGTTATTGTGTGTTCAATTGAAATAGATATCCTCTACAAGCTAGGGATACCAATAATACAAATACGCTTCCAAACCTTTGCTTTTGACATCGCGCTGGGAAAAGCTAGAAGAAAACACACGTGGTAGAATGCGCTATAGTTTCATAGAAATCGTTGTTTTTAATGAAAACATGGAAAATTAAAATAGATGTATCTCGTTTGGATACAAGTGGATACTGACGGTTGTACCTGCATCTTGTAGACGAAATCTTCGACTTTATTTTGCATCTAAAACGGGCTGCCCGATGTTGCCCGGTGTTTGTAAAATAAGGCGTGAAAAGCCCTATTTTCGGTAATTTTTTTAAAATAGCTCTGCAGTATCTTATTTAACAAACTTGAAATGTTCAACAAAGTGGTGTATTTTAGTAAGACAAACAACTTTGTGGAACATATTATCAAACTTAAAATTAACTGAAAAAAGTTGTTATTAATAAACTGATTTTTAGAGGTAAAGTTTCTTATTTGGCCGATATCTCGGATAATAATTATTTTAGAAACTTGCCACCTGAAACAAAGTTGTAGAAAATTTGATTTTAAACGAGTTTGTCGAAGACATCAAAGAGCTAAAACCTATAACAGAGAAGTTAGAAATTTTATCTCACTTGTAGGGGGATTAATCAGAAAAATAATAGTTTTTATTATAGAGCTGATTTTACTGACAAACTTCTCCGAAGACACCGAAATGCTCAAATGTGACCTAAAAAAGGTATAAGCAACGATCACGTTTTTCGTATTTTTGACCACTGTGCTGTGGTTGCGTCGGCAACGATTGGAATTGAATGATGCGAATATCAGTAAGCCTGGTTAATAGTCTAATAAAACAAGTTGTTAAATAAAAAAACAGCTTTAACTTAAATATACGAAAGAAATTGTGCCTAACAGAACCTATTGAAATTTTTTAATTTGAACATGTTTTGATGATTCAGTATTGAAATACTCATACAACTCATAGACCTATTTAACGTCAATCATACCTCACGTATCCGTGACCGATCGGCTTGTGCTCGAAGTTGTCCCGGGGTCGGTTTTTTCGCTGCCTTATCATTCCCGCCTGATTCCTGTTGAGGTTTATCCAGACTTGTTTTCTGCTTTTCGGGCGATCTTTTCTTATCATCATCTTTGCTGGCTACATTAAGATCTAGATTCACTTTAAGGTTTAGGTTGAACCTAGAAACTGCGAGAAAAAATTTGAAATCTTTTTCAACAACCAACTTATCCATGTTTTCAGCTAACCGATTGGATTGATTGCGGTCTTTAGCGCGCGACTAATCCACTTGGCTATCGTCCGTTGTTTTTTATCTTCACAGTTCACCTTTTTTCAGAAGTCCATAAGAAAAAATAGTATGAGTCATAAGGTAATCAGGAAGAAAAATTACATCCAAACCTTAACCGAAACACCCTTTTCTTTGCCGTATTTTTTCTCTGATTTCGCTTTGTCGTTTTTGCCTTCATCTTTTGAGTCTGCATCTTTGGAACCTGATTCATCCTCCGCATTCGCATCATCGTCCAGATCGCCATCTTCCAACTCTTCATCCTCGGCGGCGTTGTCACTTTCGCTGGGCAGTTCCTCCTCGTCGTCCTCCGTTTCACTTTCGTCGAGGAAAATTTCCGGCATTTCCATAACCTCGGCACAGACCGTCTCCATCCGGGTGAGTATGGCACTTCGGGACATAATTGGTGGTGGCCTTGGAGATTAACTTCGGAACTCTTTCGTATATTGAAATGTAAACAATCCTGGAGTTGATCGGGTTTTACTAAGAAGTGTTTACAGGCTTCGAATTTTTAGAAGACTGGTTTCGCAAAAAACAACGATATGCTTTCAAACAGCGTGATTAAAATAGCTCGGCTTATTGAGTCATGCGCAGAAGGTTTGTCGGCTTAACTTGAATTCGTTGGAATTGTGAATGCGAGTTTATGGCACGGCAGTATATGAAAAAAGAACTTGTTGATGTAGCACTTTAGAAACATAAGTTTAAGAAAAAGTGAATGTATCAATATAATGAAATTTGGTAAGTATGCTTGAAACTGCTCTTAATTCAATAACGTTGAACTACGAGAGGGAGAGAACAATGAGAGGCAATTTCCTTGAAATTAACATAGAAACATAATCATCCCCAACCTTTTTTTTTAAAGACAAATAAAGTGATGATGATGATGAATTAGACCTTCCCCAAATTTTGTTTGATTTATCCGGGCAAGTTTTTACTCTATGGAGCCCCTGTTGTCTCAGCTGCACTGCGTTGTCAAAGCAAAGGCGTTAAGGGACTTCAATTAATAACATAACGCTGTTTTGGGGTTGGGGGGAAATATTAGGTGGTACGATCGAAAACTTACGATTTGTAACACAGGGAAAGGAGGAGGTGTGCTCATCGTTTCTTCCTTTCATAATTTTTGCCGGAACCAGAATAATGAGCAAACCAAAGTCAGCTTTAAATCTAGAAGCTACAACATGATTCAAGCTGGTTTGTATACTTCCCTCTTTCAAAGATTCTTGGAGAGATTTACGTATAGATTTGCATTTCCATGAAATAACCGTTACGAAAATTGCGAAGTGAGGTATATTTTGCATTTTGCAAGCTTTGTTTCTTTTTTTGCCGCGTGTTTCCTCAAATCGTGAGACGGCCGTTAAGGAAACACACGGCAAAAAAAGTTTTTTTCTGAGGATGGCCGAAAGTTAAGTAGGCCAAAAAAGGTTAAAAACAGCATTTTTATTTCGTCTTGCGCTCACCGAAAAATATCAATCAAAAAAGATTTTAAAAAACAAATACCGTGAAGGACCCAATGGCCGCGCATTTAAGCTTTAATGAATGTTCTCTGTGCCGTACAAAAATCGTTTTTTTGTGCGATTCCGAAAACAAAAGCACTGACACGTAGTCAAACTTACGTTCTTTTGGGGAAAAATTTAAAAGTGAGAGATTTTTCATTCTAACGTCACAAAAAACGCGAATTTGTAAAAAGTGTTGGTGTACCAATGACCGCGCACGCTTATGATGCTTGTTCCAATCGCCGCTCACAAGTGTACCAATGGCCGCGCACTTCTTAATTTGGTTTAAACAGTGAATAAGGTATCCAAACAGTTTAAAATGTTGTTTACATAGCTCGCAGGCTCATTGCGATTATTCTCAGGTAAGGATTTTCAAGATTCACTCAACAAATACCGATTTGTCGTCATTGTTTTGTGAAACTAGTCTAGTGCAAAATTAGTATGAGGCGCCATTTTTACAAAGCATTATTTTGTCGGAAGATGGAACAATGTTTTCGGTCCCGATTTCGAGAAATCATCACAAATTCGGCGAGCTGTCTGAAAATCTACGAGGAAACTGACGAACTAAAACTAAACAGATCCGGATTGCATATAACCTCAAATTTCCAACACTTTGTAGCAATTTTTATTAGATAATCGTTTCTTCTGACACTGTTTCAAAAAATTGTGCTTTTTCAGCCGGTTATGTGAAGGAAAACATTGATTGGAATACTTGCCTGTGAATCTTATGTAACCTTTGTGAAATTCCGAAGAAGTTCTCTAAGTTTAACTGCTGATAAATACTAGAAATACTATCCGTGCGCGGCAATAGAAACATTCGAAAATCAAGTGTACCAATGGCCGTGCACAACAAAATTGTCATTTTTTTCGCAACAGAACCTTCAAACTGTTCAATTTTTTTCACAATTGATTCATTATACAGCAACAAATAACTTACGTTCGAAAATTTTTGCCAAGGTGTATTGACCAGACCGTGATTACCGTTTATTAATCGAGATTTGTGAATCCCGTAGCAGCTTATAGCTTTCTAAATTGATTGCGATGATGTTTAATTTCATATGGAATGATTATCATCTGTGTAGATTTAGATTTAGCATACCACAATCATCAAGAAAAGATTTGCAAATGAAGTGAATTATGTTTTAATATGATGCCTTAGATCTAATTACCTGCGGGGGTCGATGATGAGCTTAAAGGGTTTCGCTCTCAACTTAGGCTGTATCCAACTCGTTTCCAATAAGAATTCCAGCTGATTTCGGCCTGCAATATGTTTCCAATTGGCCAGTTGCAAATTCCCCTTTCGTCTTGCTTCTAAACAAACTAGTTGTGTGCCAACACAGTCTTGAGCTGCACTTTTCCTGGCTATGCACACCAAAACTCTCACTCTTCTCACGCACACCTTCTCTTGATGGGTGTTGGGTTGATTTCTTCCGCACGATGTGTAAATAGCATGCGGCGGCAACGCTATTCAGACCGTATGGAGCACATCTTTCAGATTTCCCCTTTTTTCCCCTCGTTTTGACAGATTTAAGCTTTTTTCCTCAGATTTAAGCTTTCGTCTCCTATGCTCTCAAGGCAAAAAAAAGCTTAAATCTGAGGAAAAAAAGCTTAAAAACGAGATTCACGAGCACATATTCAAAAGATGTTGGTCACATGATACATAGACAAATCGTGTAACGTTGCAGGGATCTGGTAAATAGCCGATAGCACACAAACTTTATTCTCGGGTGAGTACACCAATCTTCTCTCGCTAGATGCGAATTTGGCCTACGCCACGCACACTTTATGCTGGAGCTTGAGGTTTAACGCTATCCTGTGCGAGGCCAAAGCAATTGCGTCACGCGCCCCAAGAATAATCACCAAAAGCTGCTTTCTCAAATTCGATACTTCCGATGTCGTTATTTAGCGAAAGCGCACTACCGAACCAAATCACTTTTGATCTCCCTTGAATGAATTCACTTGGTCGCGGACCGATACACCGATATTGCCGCACGATACTGGCCAGTAACCGAAACACGAACGACGGACTATTTGGCTTATAGCTCAACCTTGTTCACGACACTCCTGTCCACGACGCAGCGGGTACTTTGTGCTAGAGAAGTCGACGGAGGTTCCGGCACCTATACGAAAACCCTGAACACAGTAACATGTAAGTGTGTGGTTCTGAACTATATGATGTTATGTTACCTCTACGAGGGTTTCCAATAGCGCTAAGCTGTCCGTAACAGTATCGCTTGTTGTTATGGGATTCTAGTGCATGGGAAGGTCAACGCACTTTCTTTACCGTGATCTAAGATGAAATTGCATCTGCTTTTATAGGGTGTTTCATAATAATAAATTCCATGCCTGATTGTTACCTTTTTGTCTGCAATTGTGAACTTGGCTAATTGGGTCTCGTATCCACTGCTTTCAGAGTAGATGAATGCCACGTATTTTCTTTCCAATCGGAATTCTAGAATCAATTTAGGCGCTTAGCTGCATGTAGTCCAATAGGATCTTGGTTATGATTACCTGATGATAATTTCAGCGGCGTGCAGGCACGTGGGTTGTTGGTGTTCCTGAACTTCGTCGCTTGGTCTTTAAAAAGGACACTTTCATCAAAATAATGTGGTTATTGCTTGAATGAGTTGAGGGCTTACGACTTTACTTCTGACTTTCGGTAGCTTGTAGTTAAATAATAAACTTTCGGACCTCACGTTTGGTAGATACTTGATCACTCCTTGACTTTCTTGATCGAATGACTTGCGGAAATACTCATGCGATCTTCTTTATTTCCGAGTTTCTTTTTTGGCTTGTCTGTCAAGTTTCCCGAAATTGTTATGACGTGCACTTGCAGTACAGGCAAGACACGATTTTTTGGACGTGAACAATGTATGCGGATTCGAGCACTTGATTTTATTCAGCCGACTTTTTAATAAATATTGAACGGTAATAGGTGCTCGAATTAAACACAAAAACCTGAATTACAAAAAGGGACCCGTTTAGCTCACTTGCTAAGGACAACAGAAAAAATGGCATCCGACAAAAACGATGTTTGTTTTCATTTTTTCCTGACCTCAAAAAGCAGAATAAATTTATTTCTAGTATGGCAAGTGAAAGATACGCAGCGAAGGTATCCGAAAATGCGAAACATAGAAATTTTCGTTGTTGAATTTCGGGGAAAATAAAGATTAAAGTTGAAAATGCGCGGCCATTGGTACTGCGCGGCCATTGGTGCTTTCACGGTAACTGCCAAAACATTCCAGATCCGACAACTAGGAGCGCTCTGGTATAATAAACAGTACGTCCAGATTTAAGGTGATCCATGCTTTATACTGAATCGCTGATTTGTAAATTTTTGGTTTTTTTCGCTATATTGAAATGATAAAACTCCGAAGGTTACAATCCAAAATGCTAGAAAAAAGTCCCATAAACCATTAGATAAGAAGAAGAATATTAGGACCGAAAAATTTCAATTACCTATTCGGACCGTGACCAGTCAAAATGACTGGTAAAGTGGAAATTTTTTATAACGCAATATTTTTAAATTTTTTTTCTTCTGATATCGTATTATGACCTATTCGAGAATGTTTTAGTTATCAAATTTAAATAAAACGGACAAGAAGCAATTTGTCAAATAAATGCAATCAAACGTAAGCTTAGTTCGATGGAATGATTTGCTCTCTGGAGCCACTCTATTCGGAAGAACAGTGCAAGATGTTGCCCAACGTTGTATTTGAACGCAGTAGGTATTTGTTCACTAGACTGGGTAAAAAGTATTTAACGGTTTCAGGTTCTTTTGGACCAAAAACGACTGTGAAAATTTTGGGTCTAGGATTAGACAGGAGCTGTAAAAAAATCAAAGTTTATTTGGGAAATACCTAGTATAGGGAAAAAGTGACTTTTTTGTTCAACTCAACACAAAAGACTAAAATCAAACAACACAACACATAGGTACCTATAACGTTTTTATTTATTAGAAGAGGCAACCTAGTTCTCTAAGAATTGTGCTCTTTATGTGGTTTATCTATTGGTGGAGTCAACTAAAAACTTTAGTACATACAGTTGTTTATGAACGATTGTGACGTTAGACGACGCCGTCGCGGTTGCAAATATTCAACGCATCAATGAACCCGTAGCAACGTCCCAGAAAGTTTGTTATCACCATAATAGAATTTTACTAAATTTTCGAGATGCCATCGTGTTTTGAGTGCAAAATTATTCTCGATGCGGTTAAGATTTTAGTTATCAAATTCATTTTTCGGGTGTTCGAAGTACATAGTTTGACGATTTCAACTGCAAAACAAATCGTTTCTTCCTAAAATTTTGTCTAGAAAAACCGTTCCTGGAATCGGAACCAACAACCACGATGGTTAGAAAGTCCGTATAAAAAAAGCTGGCAGAGGAGATATGCTGAGGAATTTTAGCGAATACGAATTTGGAATCATTGGTATTTTTTCAGTTCAGAATGGGGGTAGGCTTAATAGCGGCACGTTATCCGAGCATACGGGAAAATTGTGAAAAAGTTATAAAAATTATGATTACATTTTGATTAAGAGCTCAGCTTTAAAATAGCACATTTCAAGTTTTGCATATCAGTTTTGAAACTCAAATCAAGATATCAAATGCAGTATTAAGGTTCAGTTTAAACATCTAATAGTTTGATTTAGAGTGTAGTACCAGTATCTCGGAATTTCGAACAAATTTCGTAATTGAACAACTCAAAATGTATTATGCATGCAGAAAAAATCCAAAATATGAGCGCTAATAATCACAGCAGCTTTGCCTACTAGCGACACGTCGCATACGTCGCGACGTTGAAAATAATAACGACGCACCACAAGTTTCCTAGGAGACCTGGAGCATGCGATTGATACCCTAAGGAAAATGTACAGTAAATAACATAAACAATGTCCGAGTACTACATCGAAATCGCCTACTGGACTGAAAAAAGAAAAACAAACCTTCGAATGACAGGAATCTCGCTAGTAAAAAAGCGTCGCTAGTCCTACTGTCGTTATTCGGTTTGGTGCTATACACATAATACAAACAGTACAAGATGCGTCAGTTTTTTTTTAAATCATTTGAAAATTATCTAATCGCTATTGCAAGGAAGGATACCGAATATATGATTCGATTTTGAGCATACTCTGATAAAAACTTCCACTCGATGCTCGAGCTCCATGGTATTTATGATGTAAATACGTATGAAAACTGTCGTCGCAAGGCGACTTTAAAGTCGAGACGCCCTTGAACGTTTGTGACGTAGCAATCAAAACATTGAAAAAAACTGATGCTCGCACTCGTTCAACGGTAGTCTTGTCCGCACCTATAGATAAACCACATAGTTGTGCTCTAACTGCTGTCATTATGTTCGTTCATCCATTTAGAAATCCACCAGTTTTGCCAGCACGTTTCTTTTTTTCAACTCAAAACTAAGTTTGACCGAGGTTCTAATCATAGTTCGATTCTATGAACTTAATGTTAAGTTCCCTTTTTCCTCCTTGTGGTGGTTCAAAACGGAGTAATTCAAAACTAATCCTTTTTTTTCCTTCGGCCGGGGAGCAAAGCTGAGCTCGACCTTATGAACTAAAAATTGAACTCTCTTTGTTGGACTGAAAAAACCTAAGCGAGTTCACTTCGAACCGGAATAGCAACCAAAGAACAAGTCGCAAAATTTCGTCGTTCCGGAACAATTACCGGAAGACTATGAAGGAACGTTATAATGGAATGTCTGCCGTTGTCAACGTGAAATTGTGTCCGTCAGTGTCGTCATATGGTGAGTGGCTCAAAAGCTCAAATCGTTATAAATTTTGACGTGTTTAACCGATATAAACAAAACTTATGTCAATAGAAACCTTGTAACGTCAGTAAAATATGTTCAGAACATTATATATACCTTAAGCTACTAGTTTTCTCGTTATTCAGCATGAAAGAAAAAAAAATCCGAAAAAACATTCCTCAGGAAAATTGCTATAGTTCATATATTACACGTCCAAAAAAAAAATTCGCCTTATGCATATGAAAGCTGAAGTTAATGTCTACATCATGAAGTCAAGAAATATTTTTTAAAGTTTTTTTTTTAATGAAATGGTCACAAAAAGTTTAAAAAAGTGGTCTGAAAACCTACTTTTCATTCGATTGCTAATAAAAACTGTTTGAGCGGTGGTAGAGTTTTTGAAAAAATATGACTACAAAATTTATTCTAGTTCTAACATTTTGTTGTCTTTAGATTTTTGATGCAACCAAAATTGAATTTACTGGAATTTTTCAAAATTTACTTCTTTGCGCGACAAGCAGCACACCGAAAAATATCAATCAAAAAAGATTATGAGTACGTGCGGTGATTAAAACTAAACTACAGTAATTTGTTTTGGTATGCTTTCTCTGTCAGTGCTGAAGATTCCATTACGATTCGTTTTTATCCAAAAAAGTTACACGAGATGGAAGCCGTGAGACGAAAATTAATTTTGGACACCTATGTCGAAAACCCGACGTGGTCGGTTTAAAAAATCTCGAAATCGTTAAAAATGATCAAATCGACCGTGTGCAGCGTTCTCAAACGTTTCCGTGAGATGCATACTATCGATCAGGCGTCAAAGTGGAACTAAGGATCGGAAACTGCATTTGAAGGTGTTGCAAACTCAGGGCAGTCGGACTATGACATTGCCAAGAAATTCAATTCAAAATTCGTCTGCGCGAAGGAATATTCTGCTACACGCAATAAGAAATTATCGTTTTCAGGCATTCAATCCACCTAAGGCGATGGTCACAGAACGAGATAAATTTGTTTGACTAAAAGCAAAGATATTATATTCTAACAAGATACCCGGCTTAATAGTTTGTAGTCTGGGACATCGACATGTTTGTTTACGGTGCTGCCACTCAGCGAAAAAGTCTTCAAGCTTTAAACTTGCATGCAAGCTTGCAAACGCAAAACTTTTTCATTTGATCGACGATACCGCGTAAACATTAAAAATAAAACGTCACATGACCAACAGGATTTTTGTGTACGTAAACTCAAATTTCTCCTCACATTCTGCCGAATCAAGATTTGAATAAAAAAAATATAAAATTCATCATCACTGAGACTATTTAGATTTAAATTTCTGGAGTTAAATTCAAATTGGTTTAATGGTGGTTTTCGTGAATTCTTAATTTTTCCTATTAATTTACGCTTGAAAGCCCTTTTAGAAGATCTGAACAAAAACAACTGAAATTGTTATGGAATATGAATACAAGCTAACTAAAATGGAATTTATGAATTATTGTACAGATTAAGAACAGCATAGGCATAAAATATCATTTATTTTCTTTTCTTAACATAGGAACTAAGAATCCAGCGCATCTTTCTCTTCCCGGGCAAAAATCTCTCGTGAAGATGCAACTCGATGCTAATTTTTTGCACTTGAACTCCCAACTAGCGTGGCCTGGTTTAGCACAGGTCGGTACAATTTTTTGCGAAGACTTTCAAATGTCAGGGGTCTGCAAACAAATAAGGCGTTCCTACATATGTGCTCGTAAAGAAAACAGGAACAGCAAATAATATGATACAAGCGGACCACGCTGTTCCGGTGGCAGTAAGAAGACAATTTTGTGTGATACATTCAAGAGTTCTGATACATTTATTGTCGCTGAGAGTTTATCCTGAAAGCGAAGATTGAGAATAATTATTAGGTGTTTTTTAAATCATTTTTTCTCACACTATCATCAGTCCTTCCATCTGCATTTCCCTGCAGTTTGGAGCGGTTTTCTTCTACTCGGTTGTGGGCTCAAAAATCGGATCGCTTCTTCGTTTCACCTCACCTCCTTAGAGTCGTCGCCATTTCCAAAGTTAGTTCCTATTTCATCAACTCCGATGTTGGTTTTCGCCAAAATCCTGCCATCGGGACAGAACCTTTTTTTCGAGACACTTGCAGCTGATACCAACGAATAACGAAAAAATTTCCCTCATCGTTTATAAAAAAAAAAAAAAAGCGCATGCTATTTGAATTTTTGAATTTGAGGTTGAAGACTTTTTCGTCGTTTATATTTTGGCGCTAGTGTTTTGTCCCTTAAATATCTGAGAAGCTGATAGCACAGAGAACAGAGTTCGAGCTGGAGCTCAACACGTGTGTTTGAATACCAACCTAAGTTTCAAACCAAATGCGTAAGTGGACTAACATACATAAGATGTCGCTACCGGTACACCTATTTTTGTTTTCATTTTTTCGACACGCTTAGAAATTAATACTCATCGCTTAACTCAAAGAAGGCCAGTGCAATGTATGACAGTAACACAAATTTCGGTGTAATAAATTTTAAAACATCATGATTTAATAAAAAAAATGCAAATCATATTTCAATCACAATTGAACGCTGTCAGATGCCCCATATTGTTCAAACAATTTTGGCGCTGAATTGAAAGTTGAATTCAAAGTGTTAAAGTATGTGTTGAGATTTCAGTTAACACTTCTAGAACAGAAAATGTGAACATAAATGTTATAATTGTAAACTATGACTCGATATTCTGGTTGATGTTACCTGAGATCGATATATGAGGACTTGTAACTCAGGGTTAGTAATCAGTAGAAATGATTTAAGTTATTTATAAACATGAGTTACAAGATACCATCAACCGGAATACCGACCCATAATTAACAATTATTACATTTATGTTCACATTCTCTGTTATAGAAAACTATTTAATGACAGACATACTTTAAAACTTGGAATTCAACTTTCAATTCAGCGCCAATATTGATTGAAGCATATGGGGCATATGCTGGGACATATGACAGCGATTAAAATATGATTGAAATATGATTTGCATTTTTTTTTAAATCAAGATGTTCTTAAAATTTATCACACAAAAAGTTGTGTTACTCTCATACATTGCAATGGCCTCATTTGAGATAAGCTATTTCTAAGCGTGTCGAAAAAATGGAAAAATATGTGTACTGGTAGCGACATCTTATGGATGTTAGTCCACTTACGAATTTGGTTTGAAACTTAGGTGAGTATTCTCACACACGATTTCAACAAATTTTTGTTCGGGGCCCGATGTCTGTTCTCTGTGGTTTGGTTACATTTGTGTTAGTTGAAGCTCGGCGTCTTGTTCCGCGTTTAGTCGGGATCGGTTTTTTGTCTTCATTGCGAGATATGTGGTAAATCCAGACTCACATAGATAAGTTGTGGAAAGCGGCAGAAGAATAAGTTGTGCTTTATCGGAAAAAATTTGAAATTCATTTTTCAGTTGACACTTGACACCAATACTCCTCCAACGACTTTTTGGATACGAATCTTTCCTGAAGCTTTGAATCCGATGTCATATCTATCAAGCATTCATATTCATGCGATGTTGATGATTCTGGTTTCCTTGACATAAAAAAGGCTGTTGAACGCGTTTAAAAGCTTTGATCGTTTTTATAATTTTGTGATATTCTTCGGGGAATTTTGCTGGAAGCTGTTCAACAAATCCTGCGGTAAAACATTGTAATTGTAATTGTAAATGACTTCATTAGACACGTCGGCCTGTTAGTTTAAGTTTACACCAGGGAATACAAAAATAAATTTATCGACGAAAAGTGTAGTGGTTGTCATAATTCTTGGAAATTTTCGGATTATAACTTCGAGGTTATTTCTGATTGTAGGTATGCTTCATAAATTTGGAAAGCTGTCCAGGTTGCGCTTTCTGAGCGATTCTGCCAAGAATTTGCAAAGCCAAATTATTGTAGCTCAAAAACGCTCTTAAACGATCTTAATCCAAACAGGCGAGACAACGTTTTTCTACGAGATCTTCGGTATGAAGTAGTAGCGTGGAAAGGCTACCCATCTCTTCGCACAACGCCTTGAATAACCTTGAATTTTTCGGTCGAGCCCTAATTAAATTTTTACGCTTTCGTTCAAGACTTTCTTCAAAGATGATGATAGTTTCTTCATAGCGAGTGCATGTCGATGAAGGATGTAATGACTACTACCGAAAGTTTTGGTCTTTTCTTTGATCTTGACAACGACTCCAGCATCAATTCGTTCGTAACATAATCATCAATCAGCTTGAAAGTTTCAGCCCCGTCGTGGAAGTTGGCAAAGGTTTGCAAAGGAACAAATCTTCTTCGAAACATTCAGAACCTTGATAGCGAACAAATATCATCAAATTGCTTGTCATACTACCACAGATTCGTCAAGCTGCAAGTCGAATTTTGAAGTTTTCAATCGAGAAACTAAAATGCTTCCAACATCTTCAGCCATGTCACAATATCACCGACAAACCGTATTGTCAGACATGGAAATCGATTTATCAATTCCACTGTTTTATCATCAACGGACGATTTCTTGAACACAAGTTTTAATTAAGTTTTCAGCAATAATATGCGCTTCTCCAGCTTTTCCAATCGGTAACTCACTAAGTGCACTATTTGCATGCTGAGTCCTGCAACACAACGTTGTTCGATCAAAGCAGTGCATTTCAACAATCCATTTTTTGACAACAGAGATTTTGCCACCAGTGAAGCAAAGTAAACAAAATTTATTCGTTCGTACTATATGCCCTGTGAATATTTTTTTCTCATGCTTCGATTAAAATGAAACGATAAAAAAATATCAGAGTATTTCAAAGTTGGTTTAAGATTTTCGTTGCGTACGTCGCGGAGCACTTTCAAAAGCTTCGCGGAGCACCAAGTGCTCCGCGGAGCACGATCTAAAAATCCTTGCAGTAAAGCATGGCTGATCGAAAATGATTGATTTTCGGAACATTGGTTTACCCTCCCTCAAATGGATACTACGATTTAAGTGTGTTTTACAAAGTTTTAGTGTGTAGCCTGCAGCTTTCTTGAATGTAAACATTGTGTCTAGCTGTCATTTAGCGCTCTTGGGCGAAATTTGATTGTTAAACATCACAAAACCGGCAAAAGCTACCGTAATATTGCCGATATTGTCCAGCTTAATAAAGATACGGTTACTAGGATTGTTCAGGTGTACAAACAGCGTGGTTCAATCTCACCAGCTAAGCGATCGGGGCGTCCTTCATAGACTACAGGCCGAATTGACAGAGCTATCGTGAAGAAGGCAGAGCTGGACCGAGGACTATCAGCTCCGAAAATTGCGAAACAGATTGAACGCGAATTTTCCATTCAACTGACATCACAATCCGTGCGAAATCGTCTTCATAAGAAAGGTCTTAAGGGCAGAGTAGCGCTTAAGAAGCCATGGTAGTCCGCAAAAAATATCAAAAAAAGATTGAAGTGGGCCCTGGACCACATTTCATGGACCAGTGATGACTGGAATAAGATGATTTGGTCAGATGAGTCGAAAGTAATGCTATTTGGGTGTGATGGTATCACAAGAAAATGGCGGTTCGGTGAAAGTTTGAGAAAGGAGTGTTTGCGGTCTACAGTCAAGCATGGCGGTGGTGCGTTACTTAACATACATTGATTTTTCAGCCAACTGAGCATAACTTAGATTTTCATTTGTAGGTAGAGTCATGGTGTGGGGATCTATGGCTACATCCGGCGTTGGAGAACTTGAATTCATCGATGGAATCATGACCAAGGAGGTTTATTTGGGTATTTTGAAGCGGAAACTACCAGCGTCTGCACAAAAGCTAAAGTTGGGGCGCAGACCTCAAAGCTGGTTTCGCAACGGTTCAAAGAAAAGCGTATCAAGGTTATGGAGTGGCCAGCACAGTCTCCCGACCTTAATCCGATCGAGCATCTCTGGTCAATTTTGAAAATTAAGGTTCAGAAGCAAAAACCAACAAGCATCTAGCAATTGCGGCAGGTAATCTGAACTGAATGGGACAAAATCACTCCGGAATCAACTGCTAAGCTTGTTGAATCGATGCCACGACGTTGTCAAGCAGTTATTGAAGCCAAAGGAGGTCACACGAAGTACTAAAACTATGTGAGCCAGAGGGGTGGATAAACTTTTTTGCGTTATTTTTTATCTTTTTTTTAACATCATATCTCAAATGCAACAGAATATTTTTTTTATTTGTAACTTGAATTAATTGACTTTGTTTTGACATTAACAATAATAAACAGAACAACATTAACTGTGTTTTAATGTTCCGTAGGGTTTTTTGGAATAAATCTAGTTTTTCGCTGGGGGTGGATAAACTTTTATTGCATACTGTATCTTTCTACCGTGCCATCCTGTACGAAAATGTGTGCAAAGTTATACAATTTACCGCATTTCTTCATGTTTTGCTGTATGGAACAAAAAATGCCGAGAAAATATAGCACCACAGAACATATTCACTCTCTGGAGCCACTACTGGCACTTGAGAAGCTTCATGATCTAATTTCAATATTTGATAATCCTTAACACAATAATCAGAAAACAAGCTGAACTCAAAGTCGAAAGTGTTCTGACAAGATTTCAACCTCGGGGTGAAGTCAATTCGCCAACATTTCAATTTTTTTTTAAATTTAAGTCTTTGAGGGTATTCAAATTTGGATGTAGTGTTTAGGTCCGGAATTGTCCACACGAGAGCAACAAATATGAGTTAATTAACAAATGTGAGACCGCATCCCAAGGGAAAATTTCTTTCGTTCCCATTTCGAGAACCACCAAGGCCCGTGAATTCTATAAGTTTTTTTTTTGTTTTGTATTTGTTTTCTTTTGTTGGTTGATTTTTTTTTGCTTGCTTACTCTTGTTTTGTTTTCTTTTTTGCTGTTTTGTTTGACTACTCTAGTACGACACCTTTCAATAACGAGACAGTAACAGTATGATGGTTGTGATTTGTTCTTGTATGTTTATTTTTGTCAGCTTACTAGCTTTCTCTTCACTCTATCGCGCATTGCTGTTGCTGCTGCATTGAGTGATGTTGTGTATCTCTGAGTGTAGGTATATGTGTGAGATTTTTGAGTGTTTCTTTCCTCCATGTTTATTATGACTCCCGCCATTTTCAAGCTTTCCATGTTAATCATAGGAGGCTTAAAGTGGTTATGGGTGTTCGTGTTTTGTGGGTAGCTTGGATTATTTTCTTTTTGTTGCTTGCGTAAAAGTGTTCCATTCATCATTTATTGTAGGTGTGATTTCTTTCACGTGTGTGTTTGAATTTTCAAAGTGTAAAATGGTTATCGTTTTAGTTATTTATTTTCTTCTTTTGTTGGTTCTTAAAACACATACTAATCAACAAACTAATGGCGCTGCGCTGTTAGTGGTAAGAATAAAACTGATAAACAAAGCTCGAACGGAATTGTTTTTTTTTTTGTTTCGAACAACAATCATTCGTCTACACGGTGTTATCTTCACTTCTCTTACAATTGCGTGTGATTTTATTTAGTTTTGTTTGGGGGAAGAAAAACATTTACCATTATTATCTTTTCCATCTTATGATTAAACATTTTTTTTTAATTTTTTTTTCTTCTTTCTTTTTTCTATACTTATATGTGGCAATGTAAGCATGCTCGCAGCTGCTGTTCTGTTGTTGTTTGCTGCTGCTGCTGTATACTACTAGTACTGATTAGTTAAAATTAAAATCAACAATTTTTGTGTTATTTTAACAATCGTAACGAAAAAAAGCTTTAAAGTGGTCTGGGTCAATTTGTGTAAAACGGGGCATTCTAGTTATGGCAAATAATGTGGTTTTGTTTCTCTTGATTTTTTTTTCTCTGTGTCTAAGTCCACGATCAAAAATTTTGCAAGGCGAGCATTATGCGTTGATATTTTTGATTCCTAATGCGGTACGCAATTTTGCGGCGCATCCGCCCGAAAGGGATGTAAAATGATGGGTTTGCCTTTACTTTTCCTAATGATGATATTTTTTTTTATTTCTCCAAAATTTCGCCATCAGTGCTTCTGTTGCTTGCCTATGTACTGTATTGTTGAAAAATGTTTCAGTTGATTAAGCTCTCGAGTGTTTTTTCATTATTGCTGGATACGTAGAAATCAGAGTCCGTTGTTGTATTTTTTGCTGTCTCATTGTACGTACTATAAATGTTCTTCGTAAGTGTTGAGTAGGTCTCTTTAGTTTGTCAGTCGCTTTAAGCTAAAAAAAAAATCAGTTACCATCTCTGGTTTCCTTTGTTTTGCCAATATAACGTTAAACGAAAATGTCCAGCATTTTCCTCCGCACAAGAATCAAATATTTGTTTCAATCGTAACAGTAGGGGTCGGAATAAATGAGTCACGACGAATTGATGTTTTTTTTTATCTCAAAATGAGGCTAATGAGAGAAAATTAAAAGCGAACTAGGGAAGAAAAGTGTAGGTAATAGTAAAGAGCGCAAGTAACTCAGGACTCGAATTCGGTAAAGATTAGTTTAAGAAAGGTTTTCTCCGATAGATTTCCACAGTTTGGACAGTGTTGTATTTTTTAGTTTCCGTTTCCGATTTTTGTGTATATTGTCGTCTTACCAGGGGTAAAATACTCTTGTGTAAGCTCATATGGTATATATCTCTCAAAAAGTACAAAAAATCATCTACAACTTTGGTTGCGCTAGAAAGACGGTCAGAAATAGTTCTTCACCTGTGGCTGTTGGATGCTTTAGCGAAGAGTTTTTATAGATTGTTTTATTTCAGTGTAGTAGCTAGCTCCGTCTTGAATTTTTCTCCCACCTTGCATGTTTTTCATTCACAGACTTTATTTTAGAGGTTTTTTTTCAGTGTTTTCAAATAAAGATGACTAAACAGAAGTCGGATGTCGAAAAGTTTTTGTTTTAATTTTCCAAACGAAATAACCAATGGATATGACATGAAAAACAACGCAGAAAAGTTTGAACTTTGTAATTGGGTTGATTTGAGTAACTGATGACCATTTTCTGTTGACAGTGTATTCGATTGAGTATACTTTCAGGCGCTATAGCCGAATCGAAAAATTGCAATGATTTTTTTAACGAAAAAAATCGACTTCCAATGCATTTTTGAAAGTTAATCAGTGGGAAATTTTTTGAAATGTTGAAAAGACTAAGATAAATAATACAGGAACAAGCAAGATCTGCTTTACTGAATCAACACAATCAAAGAGTAATTTTAAATCGTATTTCGTGTCTATCGGATTCTGTTAAAACTTTTGAAATATTAAGAAAAAAAATGATCCTAGTTGAATTGAAAAAGAGATTTTGAGATCTTACTATTCCAAGTTGTTCAGTAGTGAAACCGTTTTTTTTGTTTAGTTGTTTCTATTTTAACGTTGCAAGTTTTTGTTGAATTTTCCCTCGTCTCTTCAAACTGGGATTTTGAGCTAAATAAAGGGTTCAGTGAGATTCGCTCCAAAAAACTTGGCGAAACCTTCAACTTAACAAGGACGCTCAATCAACAATGGCTCTCGTTACCTTTTCAGCATTGATGATGATGATCGTGATGAGCAAAGCAAATTTGGTTTGCACTGTTGTTCCTAAGCTTGACTAGTTTTCAATAGCTCTCTCTTTATCTAGTGTTACTTTCGATTTGAATAACTTAATCCTCAGTCCGAATTCCACAATCCTGCTTCTTCCAATTTCATTCGTATTACCATCATAAGCTGGTCATTTCATTCGTGTGACCATCCAAAGTTGGTCAATGATTTACTCTCTCAATCTCTTCATTTCTGACGTTTGATTTAACTTCTTGTTTCTTCCCGTTCTTTTCTAAGATTCTAGTTTTGTGCAGTATTTTTCTCAAAATAAAGTTTCTTTTATACATCTCTTCCTCGTCGTAACTTCTCCGTCTTCATAACTCAGTTTTTTTTTCCCTTTCTCCATTTTTCCACACATTGACAGCTTTTAGGCTGCATCCTTGTTGCATTATCGCATAGTCTTATGAATTTATCAGTTTTCTTTTTGTTTTGTTTTGTTTCGCAGTATGTGTGTTTGTTTGTGTCGCAAACATTTCACCTCATTCTCTGAAGATTTTTTTTGTTTTTTTTTTCAAATCAATCAGAGGGTGAAGTGAAGTTGCCCTTTTCTCTTCTTCAGTTCTTCATCATTTTGTCCTTACGGCTGATTTCTATACTTTGTTAAATATATATATTATATACTCTGCTTAATCTTTCCTTAATCTAAATCTCTGCTGATCATTATTTTATAGGTTTTTTCTCATATATATAATATTTATCTTATAGAATGATATTAATTTACTTTATGTTAAACACTGCTTTAAGGTATCTTAAATCTTTACTGCTGTTGCGCTAGTTAAGTTTTTTTTTTGTTTTGCAATTTCTCTATCGATATTTTGCATTTCAAGTGTTTTAAATAAATAACAGAAATAAGTTAAAAAATTTGTTATTACTTTGTTTTCGGTTTTTTTTAAATGTTTTTTTTGTTTGATTTTTTTTACTATATTTATCGATATTTGCATTTGCTTTATTTGAATACTTTCCGAAAGTGATTTGTTTTGCATCAATTCATATTTTTTGTTGTTGTTTCGAGCTCAAAAGTTTTTCAAACCATCAATTTTTTTTTGTTAATAATCACTTAATTTGGTTGCTGATATTGATGTCACTACTCATCATCATTTAGTGTCTTTTCTTTGCATATACTCCTCAACTTTTTTTTTTCTGATACATCATTTCTTCCGATTACAAAACGGTCAGGATTAAAAAAACGTTATTTTCATTTAGCTTTTGTAATATCTCTTCAACATTTATCTTTCTCTCCGTCTTCGGACATCTCATGCTATTATTAAATTAGTTAAATAGATATACTTTTTTCTTCGTCTTTTAATGGAAAACTATCATTTCACGGCTTGATCTTTTCTGCCTGTGTGTGTTCGTCTTCATCGTTTTCCAGGATCTGTTCTCAAGTTTCCGATGCTTTTGGTTTGCCAGCGATATAATATTGTATTAGTGCAAATATTTTTTTTCAATTTTTATTTATATGTTTTCGTACAATTTCTCCTACAAACCATTTTTTTGTTGCTGTTGCTGATATATAAATGACATTTTCTCGCATTTTTTGTTAAAAATCTGATTCTGATCTGTCGCTACCTTCTCCGATTTTATCCCATTTTTATTTTTCTAAACTACTAGCATAAGACTAATATGAATTACATTTCAAAATCAAAGAAAAAAACTCACGATGGCTGACTAATGTGTGTATTTCCGAAGTTTGCCTAACCTGCGCGATTATTCCGTTTTCCCGTTCCGTTTTCCGTCCATATGTGTGATGTCCTAATCCGTTTGATCCAAGTATCAATTGTTTTTTTTTTTCAGGTGATGGTGATTTTTTGCCGACTTTTGGGGGTGTGATGAAGTTGTCGGATCCACTGAAGATTCAAAGTGTTATTGAGCCGTCGATTTCCCGGGGAAGGCACCGCACCGACCGGAAGTTGTACAACCCCAGTGATCGCAGTTCCGGTTGATCGGAGCGCCAAAACGACGCCGAAGGCCTACGCTGCTGTTGCCGTTGCTGTTTTTGTGATGTTAAATAATTATAAACCCTCGGAGACGCGGAGACGTACCGTTACCGGATCCGGACCGGATTCTTTGCTCCCCTGTAACTGTGTGCCGTCGCAAAAACGTGACTCAATAACCTTTAATTCCAGCTGCTGACTCGTTCCAAAATGGTATCAACCCTGTGAAAGCACGCCAGAACTGCCACTTTTGTCTGGCTCAGCCAGAAACATACTCAAGTGTTGTTGTTGTTGATGATGTTATAATGCTTGTGATGATTTCATTAATTTTTTTTCTTCTGATGTATAAACGTCGTTGGTGAGGTACTTGTGGATTTCGGTTTGGGGAAGGAGGGAGGTGCTATCTTAGGTGGGCCGCTCGCTTATCGGATGTCGCTGATGTTGGTCTTGCTACCGAAGATCTTGACTAGCTGGGACTCGTAATCGCCGATGTTGCGCTTCATGAGGTTCATGCAGGGTCCTAACAGCCGCTCGAAGGCGTCCACGTCGAGGACTGCGATCGGGGAAGAAAATATGGGAAAAAAAACGATCGGTTATTTTTTTTTTGTTTGTAAGTAATGTTTTAAAAGCTTCGAATGCTAGTTTAAAATTTAGAGACATTACTTAAGCCAATCGGTAATCGTTAGTACAACTGCTATATTTCTACTAGTGAAATTGTGCAAACTTACCTTTGGTATGTGTTGTTTGTTTCAAACAAAAGCGAAAAAGAACTCACCTTTAAAAAAAATCCTGTTTAACAACTTTGTTAGACACCGTTCAATTGGTGCCTCTTCAAATAAACAAGTTATCATTCGTCAAACGAGATTTCTCAAAATATCGAAGGAGCTGAGAGTAAAATGATCTAAGGTGCTGAAGTTTCTTGTCAGTGGTGGCTCCAGAGAGTGGCCTGCGCTTAAACGGAGTCTTTACGCCGCTTAATGTCCCAAAACAAAATTATGTTGTGTGAGAGAGTCGAACGAGGCCAGAGCAGTGGAAATCTGCTTTATTAAATCTACCTCTACACACTTTAAGAATAAGATTAAAGCTTAGGTTCCAAGTTTCAATAATAAAAAGCACGAATTTTATCTCGTGTACTACACTCATGCCGTGTACACTCGTCCATGCCTTATAATTCAATCAGTATTACATTGTCCTAAACGGATTTAGACACATTTAACTCGAGAGGTGCTTAAAGGAACACTTTTCCGTATCTTTTTGTTTGAGGAAGAATAACTCGAGAGAGTTAAAGTCCTAGAAAAAGAAAAAAAAGTATCTTTTCGTTAAACATCTGCTACGTCAAAAGTTGAAGTTTCTTTTAAGCGGTGGCTCCAGAGAGTCCCTAACAGCAAACTTTCTGACAGTTGGGCCGCTCAGTAAACTGAGTCGATTTGGAGTCATTTTTGAATTTCTTAAACCTCGAGGTCTAGAAGGCTTCGTTTTGTATGTATGTAGGTTATCCACCATGGGTGCATGGATTCACCGCAGTTCATGGGGTCACATAGAGTTTTCAGACAATGTTGAAGTTCTTTAGCTTCCACTCCCGGCTAGCATGGGGGAGAGACACAAATCACTAAAAAATTCATAACTAACGCCACAAAACAAAACGAGATTAAAATATGTTGCTTATAACAATTTTTTTTCATTTTATTGCATGTCACTTGCACTCTCTTTTCTATCGCATGCTGAAATCTCTTTCTTCCTGTACTCTAATTCATCGCCTTCTTCTGACTCACACCTCCTCTTCTTTCTTCGCTCTACTGCCTCTTCTCCTTTCTCCTCCTTCTATTACAAGCTCTATATAGCATTTACTTGATTTTTCTCGTTATTACTTTTCTTTTAGCGACCACCACCACGTCATCAGATAACCGAACAGTAGTTGAGCACCACTGGCAGCAGGCGATCGAACAATCAACCAAATCTGACAGAAGCACGGCATCATTTCCCGACTCAAAAAGTGGCTCCAACTCACGCAACAGGTGGTTTCGGGCACGAGTAGCTTATCGGCTCCCGACAAAAGACCCCGTATTTGGGGTCTTGGCGCGCTTGAGATTATGCTCTTCAGGCTGCTTTTGTCACTTTCCGACCACCCTATTCTTATTGGGGTTGCACTGGGCGTAATTGTGCTCTGGTATTGATCAAATGTTTAGGTTTCAGCAACCGACAGGACAGGTTGACATTTGAAATGTTCTATATGAGTTCTATATTAAGGTTCCTTTCTGCATGGTTGTCTTGTTCCTTCTTCTTACAGGGTGGCCACTCAATTTCAATTTTTCTTTTCCCGTATTTTTCCCGCATGGCCTCACAAACTTCCCGATTTTCAAAAACAGAAAAATAGTTACAGAAGCTTTATTAATCGGTTTTCTACCTTTAATAAGGAATTCAATTAAAATGTTTAAACTAAACCTTAATATCCGAGCATATTTAAGATTTCAATTTCAAAACTTCTGACCGGTTCTTATCCTGCACATTTTTCCATATCTCGTCAACAAGAAAAACATTTTTTTTCGATCAGTAAGAAAATTTAAAAAAAACCAAACCAAAAAGAGAAAATAGACAATGTTTGTTGGGGTAATTTATGAAAATTTTTGTAAGCAGTGATAATATCAGAGCAAATCAGTAATTGAAGCTCATTTTTTTCTCTAAGGAATATGATAAAAATGTGTCTTATAGTAAAGCTTATTTTCATTAAATGGCATATTAAATGATTGAACACAGCCTCGAAGCAGTAAAAACTTGCCACAAAGAAAGTGATTTTTGAAACTTATGTGCAATCATGTGTTTTGTTTATTTCAAAAACATCGTTGGAACGTATTTTATAAACCTTTCAAAACTCTAGACTTCTCAAGGAAATATTTTTCATGATGTGGATTAAATTAAACAATTTAATCAACCACAATGGCACCAAAATTTTCATTTCTTTGTCCTTGATATTTCACCTAAAAATATTTCTGAGTTTTTAAATATTTACCAGAGGACAAATGATCGGAATTCAACAAAATATTCGTAAAAAATTGTAACTAAAAATTAAAAGATAATCCCCCAAACATGCGAGAATGCTAGGCATTTATTGGACGTTTCTTCATTTAAAGTTTAGGTCTAAACCGTTTCACTATTTACACTAGACTCTTTTTTTAAACGATTGTTTGGTACGTGCAAAAAAAAAAAAAACAAATCATTAAAAAAAATTTCAAAACAACCGGGCAAAATTCATCGCTCATTTCGAGTAAAGTGGCCAACTTGGACTGTAAATAGATCATTTCCAACCCAGTCGACCATTCTGAGGTGATTTGAGTGAAATAGGGAGCTCAAAGATTGTTATTTGGATTGATTTATTTTGGGTTTTAAGCCACGGTTGTTCCGTAACTTCTGCAGAGTCTCTAAGTGGCCATTCCGGCCCATGTTTCTGTCAGAAAGCTACTTCCGAATCAATTTACCACCCAAGAGGTTTGAAGAGGTTTGAAAAAAAAAAGCGGGAATGTCTAGATTCTGTTTTGACAAGTTCTAAAACCGTCTTTTTTCGAGAAAATCGTTTAAAATAAAACCGTGTAAAATAAGATCGTTTAAAAAAAAAGAATTCAGTAAATGTGCTTGATTGTAAATGTAGATGTTTGAAATTTCTGCTAAAACATTCTGTTACTTAAACATTAAAATAGATCCAAGTTAAACGGAGTTGACATATTGAAGACCGCAAAGAAATTGATTCGGAAAAATCTTGTATTTCTAAAACCTATTTCTCGGTAACCAACTGGTCCTGAACTGAAGTCTACAATTTTATCATTTTCGAGTTGCTCGAAGTTTCCAATTTTTTTAGAACATGGGTTGAGTGTTAGTTTCACTTTTTTAGCTATCCTGGCGCATTGAAGGCATTGAAAAATATGAATTGAGCAGCTGAGCCAAAAATTACCGATTTCTTGGAGGAATTCCTGACTTTTTCCCGCATTTTCCCGATGGATTTTAAATCTCGACTTTTTTCCCGCATTTCTCGACTTTTCCGAAATCGAAATTTTTAACTTGGTCGTGGAAGCTCTGAGGTTCCTTGTCAATGGTGGCTCCAGAGACTTAGCTTAGCTTGATTGACTGTTCACATCCACTTTAAATCATTATATTCAAAATACTTTTCAATGCTAAACAAGTTTGTGTTGTGAAATAAATTTCGATTGATTTATTATAATAACTTGTAATTGTGTAAAGCGTAGTTCTACAGTGTCGGACAATAGAATAGGATCACAGCTCAATCCAAAACAGAAAGTGACAAAACTTTGAGAAAAAAATTTCCATTTAAGTGCCTCAAACCATTTACAAATTGTAAATTCCATTCTTCGAAGAAATTAAAATCCTCCGTAGTTAAAACAATTGTCCTTTATTTAAAAATGCGTTTTAAGCATACTTACTGACTAAAATAACGCGACACAAAATAGGACCGCTTCAGAATTCATGGTAAAAAAAAAAAATTACGCATCACTTCTCGCACCCGGTTCGGCATCGACTCCACCAGCTTTTGGCACGTTCTCACCGGGATAGCGTACCACACCGCCTGGATTGTCTCCCACAGCTGCTGCTTGTTTTTTGATTTTTCGATGTACACTAGACTGCCCCAAATTTGTATGGGAAATTCAAAACCTGTGAACTGTTATGCGCTGCAGGCTAAAATTGATCCTAGACCTAGTACAAGATCTCATGCCAAATTTGGGCCAGATCGGATCACGGGAAGGGGTCGCTCAACGAGCCTGAAGTTTGTATGGGATTTTGAGACATTTTGTTCGGGAGAAACATGAAAAACCAGTTTTTCATCAATAACTTTGGTTCCCGTCGGCCGATTTCTTTCAAAAACGGGTTTTCTTAAAGCCTAAATTATGAAAAACATTTCATCCGAAGACTGCATATCGATAAGAGTTAAGACAAAAAAGTTATTAGGCTTCCAAAATGAGCTAACTTTTTTAAGGATGGTATTCATCACTGTAAATGAGTCGGGGCGGTCGAACTTATTGACGCCTCATTAGCAGTGATGAATACCATCCTTAAAAAAGTTAGCTCATTTTGGAAGCCTAATAACTTTTTTGTCTTAACTCAATAACCAAAGTTATTGATGAAAAACTGGTTTTTCATGTTTCTCCCGAACAAAATGTCTCAAAATCCCATACAAACTTCAGGCTCGTTGAGCGACCCCTTCCCGTGATCCGATCTGGCCCAAATTTGGCATGAGATCTTGTACTAGGTCTAGGATCAATTTTAGCCTGCAGCGCATAACTTTTTCAAAAGTCGGGTCATTTGGGGCACTCTAATGTACACCTTACGTTTGACTATTTCCCATAGGTTCTCTATGGGATTGAGATCAGGGGACTGTGCTGACCACTCCATCACGTCTACCTTATTATCCTGGAACCACTTTTTAACCGTTTTAGCGGTATGTTTGGGGTCGTTGTCCTGCTGGAACTGCCACTCTAGGGGCATCTCCCACTCGGCGTGTGGCAGCATTACTTCCCAAAGTATCTGGGCGTAGAGATGCTGGTCCATAATCCGGTCGATCCAGTACAAGGGACCCACCCCGTACCAAGAAAAGCACCCCCACACCATGATGCTACCTCCTCCATGTTTGAATGTTTTATTTGTATACTGAGGCATATACGCGCAGCCGAGTGGGCGATGGACCCAACTCTTTCCGTCCGAGCCGATGAGGTTCACTTTGGTCACATCCGACCACAGCACATTTCTCCACAGTTTCTCCTTTTCCGGACCGACCCAATCGAAGTGGTCCTTCGCATACTTCAGACGCGCCTTCTAGTGCTTCGGCGTCAGTATCGGCACTTTCCGGGGACTTTTTCCTCCTAGTCCCTTCTCCGCCAACCGTCGCTGAACCGTCCGGGAACTCACAGATAAGTTCAGCTCGTCTCTGATCTGCTTGGACGCTTTGAAAGGGTCCTTTTGCGAGGCCCGCTTGATCGCCGAATCGTCCTTCGGCGTCGTTTTGCGGGGGCGGCCGATCAGTTCCCGTTTGCCGGTGTTATGAAGCGCGTTGAAAACGAAAGTTTTGAACCTTCCTAAGTAGTCTCGCGTTGGTTTTTGCCAGCCTTGTACAGATTCCGGATGATCGCTCGCTGGACCTCCGTGCAGTGCTGTGCCCGACCCATCGCTTTTTCGCTGAAAAACAGTAGGAGGAAGGAAATCTTTATTTTTTGTTTGTTTTCATGATTTACATGATTAATTTTATGGGAAATACTTACCAGGACACGAAAATGGACAAACAACACCGAAAACAAAACCTTTTCTTCAAATCTAGAGCGCTGAAAATGCCGGAACAGCCGAACCGATGAGCTGGTCTTATTTTATCACGCGACTTTTTTCACCCTCTGACAGCTTTGTGGTCGAGAAGAACAAACGGGTTGCTTTGATTGCAACAAACGTGTTGGCATACTACAATAAGTGCTTGCCGCTAGGTGTCGCATATCATTAAATTTGAATTGGCAGTTTAAAGGTGTTTTGAATATTTTGCATTAGAGCGGTCCTATTCTATTGTCCGACACTGTAAGTGTGGCTCAGTAGAACGAATTCCATATCGCAAATTGGTTGCTACTCCGTGATTGACCGAGGCCATCAATTTTGAAAAATTTTAAACAATGATACTTGGGATCAGTAGTTCATTCTCAATGAACGAAAAAGATTCTGTAAATAATTATGACGCCTAATTACTACGTTTTTAATTAATAGAAAAAGAAAGGGATGAAAAAAAAAAAGATTTGTGCTTCAAGGCCAAGGTCATTTCTGCACCTTCGCTTACTAACTCTTACTAACACAATTTAATGGTGGCTCCAGAGACTCTTAAAGCCCAAATAGGTTCGTTGAAGAACTAGAGTCATTGATGTTGTGACAGGAAGTAAAACATCTTCCAAATCGTTTTGCTGATAGAAAGAACCCTTAATCGGAAGAAAACAAAATGCCATTACGTAAAACATTGCAAATTATAATAAGGTTTGCCCACCAGCTTGGAGATGGGTATTTGCGAGCACCATGGTTCGCGATAAGTTGTACATCCCGATTCCGAATAAAAAATAAAAATAACCACCGAGACCGGCAGCAGTAGATTTCTACCTGTGAAATGTGAAATCATGCACTACAGATCGGGCGCGGATTTAAAGAAAGCAGTTTTTGATGGGCAAGTATTATGACGCACAATTGCCACAGCAAATTTCATAACATTAATCTGGCAAGTAAAAGACTAGGCTTGTGTAATATTTTAATTAGAAAGCATTTTAAATTTATCAAATAATTCAAGTAAATATGTATATACCTAATAGTTTTACAAATCAATTGTTATTTTCATTTCTCAGATAATTCGTCAGAACCAAAAAACTGGTATTTAAAGGTAATTTTCGTAATAATAGTTTAAGTAGCAAAAACAGTTTTCGTGAGAGATAATTTATTTTTAAAATTAAAATAAATTTAAATAGTAGAAATAAATTCGTTAAGCTTCTGATAGAATAATATTCGAATTAAAGTTCAGTACGTCACATCAAGAGAACGACACATTCGATTGCACGTGGAGGTTAAAAACCAGTTAGACATTACAGATTCAGACAAAAATTCACTACCCTTCTCTTATACGACCTTACATTATTCAACGATAGCTGTGTGTGTACGCAACATTTTCCAACTAACTCAATAACCACCATCAGAGGGCGATCATATTGGCGGCAGATGCGGATGTGATAACAGTCCCTCCCGGCGGCCCCCCATCTCCGGAAGTGGGATCATCCTCTCGGCAGGCTTCCAGCACCATCCGCCACACGGATTCGTCCACGTAGCGATAGTGTTTCATACCCCGCAGCATGACATCGGCCATCTTACCGAGCAGTCGCTCGAAACAGCCCGTTTCGAGGACTGGTTGATTTTTTTTCAATATTTTTATTTTTAGTACATTCAAAACACAAAATTAGAACAGAAGATAGAGTATACAAACCGTTTCATGAGAGGTTGTTGTTGTTGTTGATGTTTGAGGTTAGCATGGGTTAGCAGGTAGTATATTTGAGGTTAAGTTGAATGAACAGAAGTGCATGCAAGTGAGTAACGTAAAAAGAGTAGGAAATCAAGAAAGAAAATTAAAAAACGGAAATAGATTAGAACATTATAGAACAGAGTCGGTCCATAGATAGGAAATCAAGCGCCACAGGTTCAATAGGGGTTGTTTTGATCAGCTACACTAGACAAACTAGGGTTAGTTTTTCTTCGTAAAAATCTAACCTAATGTACTAAAGAGATTTTAAAACAACACAAACACAACTCTAGTACAACTAGAAGCAATTGCCGATTGGTGAGAGCTAAGGATGCGTGTCTGGTGTTTTTGGCAGCAGATACACTGAACTTTTAGGTTTCCCAACGAAAAAAAAAAATACTCACATGCAACCTTGACGTTGTCTACGGCGTAAGCGGAAGCGGCACGGGGACGGTGGGTGACCAGGGCCAGCTCGCCAAAGTAACCGCCCTTCTCGAGGTTCGAGATCTCGACCTCACCAGCGTCCTGCTGGATGCGGATCGACACCTTGCCGTCCTCGATGAAGTACATACCGTCGGCGGCGTCACCTGTGAAGAAAGAGCATATTTTTATTGGAATTTTCTATTAAGACCTTTGAATATTCTGGATTACAACAATCAAGTTTCTGGCAGTTTTGTGCTTTATTTTTGTTAAAATACGCCGTTGATCTTAAAAGATGTCGAAGTGTGTGCCTTGAAAATAGATTTAGTAGGAAATGGAAAGAAAAACAAAGAATCTCAGTTTGAAGTAGCCCAATAGGTAAATACAATCTTGATATTGGTACTCATAGTCAAAAGTATAGAAAGTTCTTCAACCAACTTTTCCCGATAATGTACCGAGGCAGTTGCAGTTGCGCTGTCCCTTTTCTTCCAACTTGCTGACAGCTCTTGCAGAAAGTTCTCGTCCGGGTGTTCTGTATGTATCTCTAGAGCCTTCACAAATTTGTAAGACCCGCTACTTATTCTCGGGTTCTGTTTATTCATTCTAATTCAGCCAACTTTTATTATCATTGGAGAGTGGGAATCATAGTCCACTTTTTTTTATGTTCCATAACATCTTTACTATAAAAGATAAAATGAAAAAAAAAAAATGGTATGGTTTTCAACATTTCCAACGTATCACTGGGTTATTTTTTCAAATTTATAATAAGTTATTTTCCTTAAATGCTGACTGTTTAGAAAAAAGAAATATTTTTTTGGATTTTGGAAAATGGTGGGGAATCGTGGGCCACCTATCTAAATTGACCAAATAATATACAAAGCTTATGAGTTGACCCAACAGTGTTGGGCCAAAACTATAATTTCTTAATTCATTTCGTTATTCTAAAAAAAAATTCTACTCCGGACGGGCAGTATACGTGTTCACCACATGTAGGCTTCGGACCAACCAGATTTCATTGTATAGGTTAAGGTAGTGCCACCTCTATCCCGGTACTACTTCTCCTAAATAATGAAATGTTGCAGGGTAAAGTATGGTGTACGTTAAAAAGTTTCCTCGCAAAAATGCTCTTTCGCTCTTTTCAACATCTGTAAATTTTCTTCTCACTTCTCTATCCATCTTTATCAATTTCATAACTACTTTTCACCGATATGCCGAAAAATAAATTTACAAAAATATTTTTTTTAAATTTTAGCGTTTTTGACTGCTTATGTGAAAGCTGTGTAACCGTAGGATGAGGTAAAGAAGATTTATATAACTTTTACAACAATATTTCATGAAATTTTAAAAGCTGTAGCAAGCAAAGTCTGCCGTTTTTAAATACTTCTAAATGGATCCAGATTTTTTTTATTTTGAAATGGTTATAATTTTTTTCATGAAATGTTTAGCTGTGGTCGTGTTAGCAGAAAGAATAGTCAAAACAAAAAATTAAAGACCAACTTCTTTTTAAGATTATTTAAATTTTCTGGATGATTTAATGAGCAAAAATGTCTTCTTCCATACAAATTTCCATACAAAATTGAAACGCGTTGCGCTAACTCAGGAACCATCCAAATCATCTCAAATTTTACACTGATGCTTGGTGGTCAAAAAGGCATCGGAAAAACATATGGGAGCAAAAAGTCATTTTTTTGCAGCGGTCTAACGTTGTTACAGTAAATATACTACCAAAATGAACAAGTTAACCAAAAATTCAAATAAAAAGTGGTTTATTGTGCAATAACTAAACTACGGTTGATATTTATGTGGTGTTGTTTATATGTCAATTCTATACAAAACTTTCGATAATTTTTGAATTAAAACTACATATTTCTGAAGTTTAACCTATAAAGTACAAGATATAAAAAATCTTCAATATTAAGGGATATATATTGAAAGCAATATTTTTCATTTCAACCCACGATGGTATAAATTATTTTCAATTCAGTATGGACTAGTATTTTTAAGATAATTACAATCTAAAAGTGGAGAAACAAATTCAATTTGAGAAAAGCTTCGCGGGTCGCACAAAAATGTCTCGAGAGCCGCGGGTTGCTCTTCCCTGCTTTAGAGCCGCCACAACTTTGGAAGACCCTCTTCTTATTCTAAGTTATTATCATTAAGTTATTACCTTTTAATTCTGCCAACTTTTTAGAACTATTTGAACTGACAATACCAGCATCCTTGAATAAACATTAAAAAACGATCACACATATACAGGATCTCAGTGAAACTTCATGTTTCTTTGAAGAGATATTCTTTCCTTAACTTTAAGCGTACACTTTTCGAAGTTATGTTGGCTAGTATCTTAAAAATGCTAAAAACACCAGACCACAGAAAGTGTACTATGTACGCCATGAACGGGATTTGATCTCTTGAACTTTAGCGTAGATGACTTGAACTCTAACCACTAGCCAGCGGCTTTGGTGCATTCGTATCAACACAACGTATTCGTTGATTCAACATACCGTAAAACGGGGTAAGATTGATCACTTTTTTTTTTCAATATTTCTCGATTATTTTGTCTGTTAAGAGGAATGTGGCATGTTTCATATTTTTAAAACCAGTATTAGACTTCTATGAACGTAAAACAAAGATACAAAAATTTAATAGAACCTTAGTGTACGAAGGTATAACAGAACAAAGCTCAGAAATATGACTCAAATTAGCTGGTAGCATATTCCACAAAAAAAAGCAAAAATCGCGGATGCTATGCATCATTATAAATGCATCGATTGGTAGGCGTGAGTATCTTTCGGATTCATCAATTTTCCAATTAAATTTATTGTAGGACTGATTGAATGCATTCGTTACAAAACTATGCAGCGCTGTTTGCCATTCGTCGGGAGAATTGAAAGCACCATAATTTGATTTGCGTGGGCTCGCGAACTACACAATACTTTTCTGAGGATCTGGGTTTTCTTTTTTATCGTTAGTTTGTATGATAAAAATAAAATACAAAAGCGATCCTCAGAAAAGAAATGCTATTTCCATCGACAGAAGATGGATGCTTTTAATGTTAATCATATGTAGGTAGTATGGCGTAGTAATTTAATTAGAGATTTTTGAGCTTATTTGAATCCGCTTTTAGAAAGCAGAATTAAAACTCTTTTCCCTTTATAAATAAAACTTACCTTGTCTGATGATCCTCTCGCCCTTTGAGTATGTTTGAGGTATAAGAGCATCAGCCAGGTTCATACGCTCGTAGTTCTAGAATTGAAATAGTATTGAAAAAAAAAAATTAATTTGTTGCACATCGACCGGTTTTGATTGCATAAATTTAGGCGATATCAGTAAATCGCAATCTGTACGATCAATTTACGAACAGAAAACTAGCTTTGATGTTGTTGAAACTAGGGTGATTTGCCAATCGTTGCACAGCTAAGCACATGATTTTGGTGTTTATGCTGTATTTTAGTCATTTCAACCAAATTCACTCGATTTTTTTTGTGGATGCACTCATACAGGATTGATCAACAAGATCCAAAAGTTCAAGTGTTTGAAAAAAGTGACATAAAAATTAAAAAAAATCATTTAAAACAGCTTATCTGTGCCCAATAGTTGCACAGGCAAATTTTGTGTCGGGCATAATGTTGTCCGATTTTTTCCAATGGTTGCACATTTTAAAAATCAGTCACCATGAGGTCGAATAGGCTGATATTTGTTACGGAAGCTTATTATGAGAACTTCTAGTTCAAATACAATCTAATTTTTAGACGTCCCCTTATGAGAGAGGGGGGGGGGGGGGTCTTCCATATAAGCCGTCCAATACACTTTCTAATTTCAATTGGGCCTCAAAAAAACACAAAGTCGCCGGTTTGAGTTTCTGGAATAGCATTTATCACACGTGAAGTTTTCTCAGAAACTCAAACCCTCAAACCTCTTAATTTACCCGAAGCCATTTGAGTGGAGTGTTATTTAACCTAATTTGCCCAGTGTTGAGCCTATTTTTTATATCTCCTACCAACATAAAATTTTATGTCTTTCAAATCCCATAGAATGAACGGAAAGGTATTTAATGCTTAATTTTTAAGTGGCTTTAAACAGATGAAAACATTAGAGAACGTGATCTGTTTTGCCCTCTTTACCCCTATCAAGAAGATGCGATTTTATAAAACAATTGTTTAGGACTCACTGGGAAGTCGATCGATTTTTACATAATGAATCTCAATTTAAAACTTGAAAATGGACACAACCACGCCTAAAGTTTCAGATCATTTGGCTAGTTTATGCTCATGATATACAATTTTGTATAAGAATTTTTTTTCGAAAAGTTAACTGATTTAAATATCTTTTTTATATAAGTGGGTTTATTTGTAATTAATGTAACCTCTGTAGCATTTCATTAATCTTCAGGAAACAATCACATCACATAGAAATGCTTTCCAAGAGTTTTCCGGCTGAAAAACTGTTTTGGATCAAATTAAGTTTCACAAAGCTATGACTGTTTATTTTTTTTGGATGATAAGGGCCAAATAAAGCTTACATAGATATCTCCAGTGACGGCAACTCGACGGCAGATTCGAATTCCTGAGAAAATTGCACGTCAGATAAGTAATATTTCAGGTCTTCCAACCTTCGACTACTAGTTTTTGGGATTAGGGGTCGTAGTTTTCCTTCTGTACAATATTCTGACAACATTAATAACAATATCAAGGGGATCGCTGTTGACATGGAATGAAATTCTTTTAGATTTTTTGTCACGAAATTAGAGAAACAGGTTTTTTCAGAACAGCTTTTAGATACTTTGCATAAAATGTTGAGTAAATGGTCGGGATAAAGAATTTCAAAATAAATCTGATAAAAAAGTAGTCTCTCAAAGCCAATGCAGTTGTGTTGACTTTGACACTTTTCAGACAATGCAAATTGCCCGACTTTCATACATACATAAGTTCTTTTAACGAGTTTAAAAATTTCAAAACTTCATTTTGAAGATTTTACGGTAGAAAAAATAAACTTATGGATATATAAAGTCTCTTTGAATTACTGAATTATTGAATTAATTATTAAAAATCAACATTGAGTGCAAAAGATGTGAAAATTCTGAGTGGAAAATAATTGATTAAAGCACAGAATTTACTAAAATTACTAGTTAAACATAAATATCCACTTATTCATAAAAAAACATGTCCTATCAATAGAAAATTCGAGAACACGTTGTTATAATTCAGGACTTAATCAATCACTTCCAAAATTTTTATTGCTATTTTTAGCTGTAAAAACAACCAAACAAAGTTATTGGAGGTATATGAATTTATAAATTTGAAATTTCCAAACAAATTTTGCAGCGGAATTATGTACAACAATGGGGCAGGAGGAGATTGAGCGGACTAATTGTTGCACGATCCAAAATATTTTCTGGTTAAGTATGGATTATAATTTTTTTTCAAAATCATGGTGTTGAAATTGTCCAACAAACGTTTCGTATAGAAAACTGATACGAAAAATGTTTTGTTCTGACGTAAAACCTTATTCGCCGTAGAAGGAATGTTAAGGTTTTTGTTAACAATAAGCACATAAACCGCGCGAAAAAAACAAGAAAAATTAAAACTGTCGTAAGATTCACACTTACCAGCAGAAAATATCACAAAAGCCTCATTTCATCAGAAAACATTCCGAATCACATGATTCAGTATTATTTTTGAGGAAAAGTTGAAAAACAGCTGAAATATTGACAATTTAAGTCATGCTGTGCAACAATGGGTTAGGGGTCAACGATTGGCAAATCACCCTATTAATAAATCCCTCGCTTAATTGGGCCGTATTACTCACCTGCAGGGTCTTCAACATTGGAACCGCATCAAGGAGTGCCTCGTACATTTTCCGTTTCCTGAATGCGGACTTAAGCAAGATTCTCCGGAACGTTTGACGGTCCATCGCCCACAGTTGACCGTCGGTTTCCGCCTGGATGGTGGCAGCTCTGCGGAAGACACAAACAAACACCAAACGGTTTGGTAAGAAATTCTCCTTCTCCTCCTTTCGGGTTCAATTATTATTTACGTTCGACTTGAAACGTCGCCCACCAAATACTCGACCCACAAAATCTTGCCAGGAACCCTTACCTTGGCATGTTGTAGAGCAGGGCCAGCTCGCCGAAACTTCCCCTGCCCTCGTACGTGTGGATGTGCTTCTGGTCATCCCCGACGTAAGCTTTGTAGATTCCACTGTCGTCGATTCACAGTCGTCGGAGGAGAAAATGAAAACGGGACCGCAAAAACCGAGAAAGATAAATTAGATTCCGTACTGAGGTGTAGGTGTATAGAAAGTTAGTTAGTATTCAAAAGCAACCGGCCATATAGGCCAGTGGATTTCCTAGGTCCCTTGGGCTACCAATTTGATAGAACTTACGATTCGATGACGTAGAAGTTATCCCCGTCATCTCCCTGTTTGATGATGTAATCTTTCGATTTCACTTTTTTCTCGAACATTGCATCCAGCACTTCGTTCATCTGTGAATGGATAGGAAGCAGAAAGAGAACGAGGAATTATTAGTCGCAGCTTAGGTTGAAATCTAGGCCATCGATTGCTTTTTTTATGCTTACTTTGAAAAAAATTTATTCAACAAGTTTGAAGATGGAAAATACACAGAAAATTAAAATAAACATTTTGAGTTCATATAGTTCAGGAACCAGGATTGTCGTCGTCGAAGTTTTTATCAGAACCTCAACACACAAATAACGTCTGTTTAGCGATATAATTTCAGAACGATCATCATCTTAAGGACACTTGATCTCTGGGGTGATAGGATTCCGTAACCGGAATGTTTCACAAAGATCAAAAATTGTAAAAAAAATTGTGCTAAACGCAGCAAAAAAAAGATTTTTATATAAATATTTATTCAAATATTACAATTGAAAAATAGTAGCATCTTATCAACCGATTTTTTTTTTACTTTTGGCAAAGGTTCAGATCTCCTGAAAAAGGGATCGAGTCTCTTTAACTTTTAAAAATCAACTTTTTTTTACGTTACACGGAAAGGTTTCTAATTCATCTACGTAGAATCTACGGGAAGACGTATTGGCATAATGTTCTGAGCGTAGAAGCTTTGAATTACATGCTATCAGAAACTGTAAAAACAGTGAATTGTTAAATTTTTCCAAAAAGATATTGTGAAAATAAGAAAAATGGGATCAAGTCTCCATTATCCCTTATTTTTGGCCTCTGAAATATACGAGTTCAACTCGAAACATCAAATTCACGTTAAGTCATTCATTATTCAGATGCCTTGAATAAAAAATGTACATTAGGGTATCAAAATTTAAATTCTAAGCCCGAGTAGAACTTCATTTAAAAAACATGTTAATTTTTTTCTAATAATGATTTTTTCTTCGGGTGTTTGGAAACTTCACGTATTTAAAAAAGCCCGTTGAATAATAGGTATGAGCTGCGATCAAAAAAGTTGTTAAGGAAGGAAAGAGGTATGTCTATGTTAAAGGTTTGCAACATCAAATTAGGTCTTAAGGGCCAAATAAGTAAAAGTGCACTTAAGAGAAAATACGTTTGGAAGTTTTTGTGTTGAGGGATTTTCCATATAGGGTAACGGACCTATTTTGGACCACTTTGGGAAGTGGCTATGCTGTTTTCTGAAATAAAAAAGCATATGTTACAATTTTCGACTGCTTTATCCGTTCATTACGAAGATCAAGGCTTTTTCTATTGAAAAATATCGTTTGTTGCAATATATCGTCGTTTGTTGCAAGATTTAAGCCTAAAAACACGTTTCTTCAATCATTACTCTGGACAGTATTTTGGACCACCAGGTTTCTATTTTGGACCTCTCTTAAACTAAATTTGTTTTTTTTTTCTAAATTGTGCTATATTTCGACAGCTATTGATGCGCAATTTTCCGAATTATTCAGATAATTTTGTATTTTCTTATTGTTATAGACTTGTCAAATTTTGTTTGTTCGATAAGAATAGAATAAAAACAGTAAAATTCCTGTTAGAAATATATTGTGTTTCAAATGTTATGAAAATTCGGACAGCATACTGAAATCTCGACGAAATTTGTTCTGCAGTGTTAAATAGTGGTCAGTTGGCTTATCTTTAGGCTCAATTTTCAGAACGCAAATCTCCTTCAGGCGACCCAATGATAAGTTGAGAAAGTCTGACATCATGAACATCACTTTTCGACATCAATTGATGCATTTTGACTTCCAAAATCGTAGTGTATTTGGTTTGGTTTCAGTTCTGTAGATAGTTACAAAAAAATAAAAATGTTCGAGATTTATGCTATCCTTTTAGCAATCTAAAAAACCGAATTTTTTTTCACAAAAATTCAGTTTTAAGTTTGATACTAACTTTGTTCTAGGATAAAATTTATCGTTGGAGTTAATTTCCAATTTTTTTTTTAATTGCATAACCACAGGGGCTGAAAAACTAGATTTTTAATATTTTATCGCGTGTAAAATTTAAACATTTTAACCACCTTTTCCCAAGTTTTGAAACATACACTGCCGGCCAAAAGTTTGGGATCACCCGCCTAAAAACATGCAAATTTTGATCGTTCATATCTCAGCCGTCTTAGGACATATTGCAAATCTTCTGATCTCATTTGAAAGATAATGAGCAATAGCTATTTCGGAGTTATTTTGCCCAGAAATAATGTTTTAGTTTTGCACCTAAAACTTAACCTAAAGTTAGAGCATTTTCAAAAAAACGCACTCAATATTCAAAGCCGATCATCTCGCGATAGGGTGGACCAAATTTCAAAATTTGAGTTGCATTAGAATCCTTATTCTATACCTCTCAAAATACAATCAAAAAATTTTGTGCAAAAATTTAAGAATGTACTTTTAATTAATAAAATAGACACTTAAGTTATCGTCCAAAAGTTTGGGATCACCCCTCAGTATGGTGTATTGGCCTAAATTGTTCTAATATTAACTGAGATATTTCAACTGTTACAAAAATTAAACTCGTCGCATATTTGCCGATTTTTTGTCGTTTTTTTCCAAACCCCTCCTTTAGACCGGTTTTACATTTCGTTTCTTCTACCTACCCAAGTTTTTTTTCCTCGAGAATCATTCCTGAATGTACTCACTTTATTGGCAATCCTAAATGGTTGAACCTTTTAGACCAAACTTTCAATAATTTTTCATGAAGCATAAAAACAATGACTTAATAAAAAATTGGTGCAAGTCCAAGTTTTCATGTTTTGAGGCTTCTTTAAGCTATAGCTTTTAACAATTGCTTATCAAACAGTTGCCATTGATGTAGATTGTTAGATTAATGTGATTCAAAGCATAGTTCACAAAAAGTAAGTTAAAACTATGATTGGCTTGGTTTTATGCCGATCAAAGTGAACCTCGTCGAATGGCGAGTTTGGGCTTTGGCGAGTTGATGAAATAAAATCATGCTTAAATTCCAAATTTTATTCATAATGAGTGATTGAAATAGTGTCAACTTCTTATTACGTTCATGAACATTTAACAGCAAGTTAAATCCCCGGGTTATGTTGAGTGGTCCAAAATAAGTCCCTAAGGAATAAAGTAGGACCTATTTTCGACATGGGTCAAATTGCTATTAAAACCAGTTATTTTGCTTTTTCGAGCTTGCAAAATAGTTTTCACGTGTTTTATCATAGCTGTGAACATGTTTGTATTTGTAAAATTCCTCACAGCTATGCAGCAAACCTCTTGAAAGTTGACTCCAATAATGGCACGTTCTCCTGAAATGGCCCTGATTCGGTCAAACTGTGAAAAATCAAAACTTTATTTTCAATTTTCTCTCCGTTAACAGCTTACTTAAATAAAATTTTAGAAGTGTGTTGAAAATAAGTCCGTTACCCTACTTTTCAAAAAGTTGTAAATTTTGATCACAAATAGAAGTATAAAAAATCTAAAAATCTGAAAAATTAAAACTTAAACAACTATTTGGCATTCATTACTTCAAATTTAGTATTTGTGCAGTAGAAAATTAAAAAAAAAATTCTCGAGTAGCCTGTTTTAATGTACAAAGTTCAATTTTGAATGGTGGCTCCAGAGAGTCATCGACCCTACTCATACGAATGATGACAAAGGAGTCAAATTTGGAAGGCGGCGAAACTTGTCTTTCAAGCCAAAATTTCCAAAAATAAGTTTTCTTTTTGTGAGATTATCAATTGAAAATAAACATTTACGTTTCGTTAATTTAGAAATAGAGCACTTTATTTTCGTGATAGCTTAGAACGTGCACAGTTTGCAGCATTGCCTGTTATAAGTACTATAAGACCTTTTTTTAATTTAAAACTAACACATTACTGAGAAGCAAGACAAGAAGCAAAAGTAATTGTGCACAGTTGCCTCCAAAATCCATCATTGTCAGATCAAGAGCTGACAACTCCGTTGTTTATACCGAAAATTACCATGCATAAGTGGTCAGTTCCGTACGAAGGACCCGTCCATGGGGGCGATTTTCAAAATTCAAATTCAGCTAGAAATAATAACAATAATAACCAAAAATACACAATAAATAAGGAAATTCATTTCTAAAACCATTGCATTGTCATCACAAAAGCTCGGGTAAACGATAAATTCTACAATTACGATTTAAAATTAATCAGAATTCAACTTTCAATTCAATGCCTTGTCCGGTAAGTTATTAATGATTTTTTCAAAATGATATTCCTTATTTTGAATTAGACAGTTATATAAAAATAAATTTTAAGCGGTGTAGTTCACAATTTTCAAATCAATATTTTTGAAACACCAAAAAGCAAATAGGAATTAAAAACTTTTGAACTTAAGAAAATTTATTCAAAACACGTAGTTTGAGTAAATTAAATTCAATTTGAAATAATAAAAGAAAATATCAAATTTTCTTTCAACGTTACCAGTGATCAAAATCGAAGATAAAACCATGTTCACATTCTTCCAGTTTTCAAATTAGTTCATGTAGAGTTCACAAATATAATTTTATGTATTTATAATACAGCATGTTCAATTCATCATTAAAAACTTAGACTGACATAGTATGGGTTGGGAAATTTAGTTTCTCGAACAATCAATAAGAAACTGATAGAAATAAGAATAAAAAATTTCTAGTTTTGTTGTTAATGTTGAAACCACAAAGCAATATGGGAGAGTGGGGAATCATGGGCCACTTTTTTTCGTTGTTCCATAACTTCTTTATTATAAAAGATAAAATGAAAATAAAAAATGGTATGGTTTTCTACATTTTCAAGGTATCATAAGGTATTTTTTTTATAATTTTTAATAAGTTATTTTCCCCAAATTCTGACTGTTTAAAAAAAGCAATATTTTTTGGATTTTGAAAAATGGTGGAGAATCGTGGGCCACCAAATCTAAATTGACCAAATAACATGCAAAGTTTATGAGTTGATCCAAAACTGTAATTTCCTAATTCATTTCGTTATTTCAAAGCAATTTCAGATTATGAAATAAAAAAAAGAGAGCTGTGTATGATTGCATAGATTCCAAAACCTGGCTCGCGAACGTTTTGGCAAAATTTCTTATATAGGATGGACAAAATATTTTTCAAAACTCTTCATTTGGCATAAGAAAACTTTACAGATAGGAAAACGTATTTTAAGTTCTGAATGTGTATAAAAACATAAAAATATAGGTGGTTTAAGATGTGTGGCCCACGATTCCCCACAAGCTATGATTTGCAAATTGGTTGCGTTTGTGTGACTTATTGATGTTTCATCAAAAATTCCTTTTCCTCGTGAAAGATCATGAAAAAACTAAAAACATAAGCGTATGAGCCTATTTTTGTTATGCACTTTAGGTTCCCCATCGATGAAATTGGTGGGTTTTTTTAAATTATGTAAGTAAATTTTTCTAACTTTTTTTAGCTTGATAAATAAAAGAAGCATATGATGCGTATTCCAGTCAACATCATATAGAAATATATGCTCACGCAAAGCGACAACGATGACAGTTGGTTTGAGATTTTTATCTCAACACACATCTGAGATAATAAAAGTGGCCCACGTTTCCCCATGTCCCACGATACCCCACTCTCCCCTACTAATTTCCTTAACATTACGCATTAAAATTAAGGTTAAATGTTGCTACTACGAACCTTTTTTCGAACTTTTCATACATTAAATAAAAAATAAGATCGATTCAAAGAAGAAAATTATAAATGAAAAATATATGTGAAACGCTTTTAAATCCTCAAGCGCAGATTTTATTGTTTAAAATTTCAAACTCGAAATATTTTGTCGCCATCAATATTCTAGATTCTAAAAAGGACAAAACATTGATTATTTATTTTAAATTTAAATTTGGATTTATAGGCTTTCAAGAGGTAAGTTTTTAAAACAAAAAATCAAAATTACAGTACGAAACCAAATTCGATTTGAAAAAAAAAATCTAAAATTTCAATACAAGGTAAGACAAAATTCAGTAAATTTGATTGAAAATCAAAGAAAATATGAAGATGAAAATGATTTAGTATTTCAACATTTATGAAAGAAAGGGAACAATCTTTTTGGTGCCAATGTTTTAATGATTGATATGAAAAATGTTGACGTCATGAACTCGAATCTTTTGTCAGATTTGGTTTATAAACTCTAGTTTTGATCTAGAATTTGAATCCGCTTTTAATGAAATCAATTATTAATAACTGATGAGCCAACAAACCTGCACAAAAAACCTGATTCTAAATTTGATTCATTCAATCTAACAATGATATTTGGCCTAGATATTCTAGTTTTGAGGATCAATGAATAAATTCTACAAACATTATATGTAAGTATTTATGACATTACTGAAGCAAGCTTAAAAAATGTTTTATTTCAATTAGGAAATTTGAAAAAAATTAAAAACGATTTGACTTTTGCTTTGAAAAACATCTTATATTCAATTTAGTTTAAAACTTTTTTTTTAAATAAGTTTGAGTTCCTGTTTTTTACATGTGGGGAAAAGTTAAAAAAAATTTGTAACCTTTTATCACAGAAGTCAAAATTACTAGAGGTCTTCGGGAAAATTGATCATCGATTTAAAACCTTTATTTTCAAAATGTTTGTAATGTTTTACACTTTTGAAAAAAGAAGAGCAAAAATGATTTTCAACCTAATTTAAAAAAAAAAATAGCTAATAAAATAAAAATTTATTGCATATTTGGATTCAAAGCATTCAAATCAATCAGAATCATCGCTTTAATTCCTTGCACCTCGGAAAAATATGAATTTTGTGCCTTGTATAATTTCTCAAAACCCTTTTGAATGGAGTTGAAGTGGAGTCGAGCATTTAGAAGAACATGTAACACAAAATAAAATTTTATATCGACTTTGCTTCTTCTAGACAATAATACGGTGTGGGACAAATGGTCTTGTGCGGCAAGAAGTTTTCTCAAATCACGCTCTTGGCTCATTTTAAACACCTTTCATGCTTCCTAATCTAATCTATCCGTCTATAATTTTCATTACTTTCATTTGATATTCTTCCTATTAGAATGTATAGTTCACCGAAATTCCATTAATCATTCAATTAAAATCATAAACCAGCGGTGATAATCTGTTAACACAAAATAAAATTTGTAATGACATAAACGAAATATTTGTTGGAACCAAAGTGATTGGTCTCAAATTTTGAACTTGTTCAATTACACTTCTTAAAGAAAAACCAGTCGAAGAAGAGTAAGGGGTTTTGAGTGTCAAAATTTGAGTTATAATACAAAAGGTTTGTGGAATTGCAATTCGAAATCTGTAATTAAAAGCTAGTTTCAATTTGTGAACGTCATATAATGTCGTTAAATGAAATGTCTTAGGCTTAGGGTGATATCTAGTGGTATGAATAAGGTTTAGCAATTGCTTCGGTAGCTTTTACTTTGCTCGAAATCAAGCAAAGCAAAAGCCCAAAGCATTTGCTTAGTTTGGTATGAATAAACGTTTGCTTAGCAGATGTGTACTAAAGTCTTAGAACATAGCTTTTGCTTCGAAAAAAAGAGCTATCCAACCAGCAGAATCTGAAATTTTCTAAAGTAAAATGAAAGAAGACGATCAACAAATTGAAAAGTACGGCTAAAATAGCCATGAAATCGACGGTGCGGGTGGTGGGTGTAAGAACGATCGGAAAAATTTAAGTCAATACACGCTCGTATGTTGATGTTTAAAGAAAATTAAATATTGTCAAATAAAAATGGCCTAGCTTTTTAACATTTATCATAAGCTCTCCCATACGTTTTCGGATCGGGATAATCCGATATATAAAAAAATAGGCAATAGGCGCGCATCTTAACTTAGATGTTTTTTTTTAATCTTAGAATTATAAAAAAAATCATATAAATTTGGGAGATCTGAATTATGTTTTAAATTATTACAACTTTCTTCCAACTTCAAGCCGATTGGGACTTCTTCCACTGTAGCCGGATTTTTTTAATTTGAAATATTTACTAATTGATTTGTTTTGTTTCATCTTAGACGAATCATTTCATACAACGATAGGAATATGAAAAAAGTTGGGTTATCACTTCGACTGTTCTTTATCTATGTTGAAAATGCCTTTTTAAATTGTATTGAAATGTAATATTGCTAATTTTATAAATTCATGACGTTGTTGAAGAATTTGTTTATTGGAAAAGTCTGCTACCAAGCATGCTTAGAAAATAAAGTAATTGCTAGGAGATTTCTCGAGCGATTGCTTCAGATTTGGGCTTTATTCATACCGAACAGCTTGTTCTAAAAGTAAAAGCTCCTGACTGAGAAAACAGCTGTCAGAAAAAACTTTATTCATATCAACCGAAGCAATTGCTTTCTGCGACTGCTCGAATGCTCGATTTAGTTTAGCAAAAGCAATTGCTAGGGGTTTTTCATACCACCTATCGAACTAAATTATGCCGGAGAAAAGCTAATTTGCTGGCGTGTTTGGTAACACTTATTTTTCAATACCTTTTGGGATCAAGTAGTTTATCGTTACTACGGTAAATTCATTTCCTGAAAATTTTACATGGAAAAAATCTCCATGAATGGTGGATACTTTTAACCACTTACAACCCCCCTCATCCGTTCGCTAGGCCTGTGGTTGAAAGTATGAAAACGCTGTCAAAAATGTCTACACAACGTTGAAATTTATCACTGGAGTGGAGCACATGATCGACAGTTATGGTTAAGAGTCATGAAGGAAGTCAAAAGCTCACATCAAAATTTTCAATTATTAATCAGCGAAAAACTAGTGGTAGATTGCTTAAATGCCCTCTGACTCTTATGAAAAAAAAAAAAATCTGACGAAACATTTTCTTTTTGAAAGTTCCAATAAAAAACGTGTTTTAGTAGCACAAAAATAATCAAGACTTTTAAATTTCGACACAGCTGGATCCACAAAATTTGTCTCAGTAATGGACAGAATTGGGCGAAAATATAGCGGAAATTGAAGAAAAAGGATGCACTCACCTACAAATCAGATTAGACTAAGTATGAGAGGTAGAAATTGATCAATATCATGACTGGAAATAAAGGGTGATACGGTCAAAATTTGGTCAATATCAACTTGACGTATTTCTTTCAATTTTGCATTTAAAAAACCTGAACACCCCTCATTTTGAAGGCGTGTGTGTAGAATGTTGCTCCTATTTTGATTTTGGAATTCACTCTTCAGTTGTCAAAATGCCGTCCAAGGAAGAAGAGCAGCGTATCAAAATTTTGCTCGCGCATCGCGAAAATCCGAGCTACTCGCACGCAAAGCTGGCAAAATCGCTGAAAGTTGCCAAATGAACCGTTACAAATGTAATTAAAGTGTTTGGGGAACGTTTGTCGACAGCCAGGAAGTCTGGATCGGGGGGAAATCGAAAACTGGAAGCTGCTGAGACGACAAAGAGAGTCGCCGGTAGTTTCAAGCGAAACCCTAACCTCTCTCTCCGAGATGCCGCAAATAAACTGGGTGTATCGTCTACAACCGTGCATCAAACCAAAAAAAGAGCTGGACTATCAACTCACAAGAAGGTAGTGACTCCAAATCGCGATGATAAACAAAATACGACGGCCAAAGCGCGATCCCGGAGGCTGTACACGACGATGCTGACGAAGTTTGACTGCGTGGTAATGGACGACGAAACCTACGTCAAAGCCGACTACAAGCAGCTTCCGAAACAGGAGTTTTATACGGCAAAAGGAAGGGGAAAATTAGCAGATACTTTCAAGCATATGAAACTGTCAAAGTTCGCGATGAAATATCTGGTTCGGCAAGCCATCTGTACCTGTGGCTTGAAAAGCAGCATTTTCATAGCTTCCGGGACTGTCAACCAAGAAATTTACGTGAAAGAGTGTTAGAATAAACGTCTGCTGCCTTTCCTGAAGAAACACGGTTGTTGAGTACTGTTGTGGCCGGATTTGGCATCTTGCCATTACGGTAAAAAGGCCATGGAGTGGTACGCCTCCAAAAACGTGCAGGTGGTTCCCTAGGACAAGAACCCTCCCAACACGCCAGAGCTCCGCCCAATTGAGAAATACTGGGCTATTGTCAAGCGGAACCTAAAGAAGACCAAAAAAACTGCTAAGGACGAGCAGCAGTTCAAGGCAAACTGGCTTTAGGCGGCGAAGAAGGTGGCTGTAGGTTTTCTGATGATTAAAAAATTACTCTAAAAAATATTTGATGTATGTGCTACGGCTTTATCACTACAAAAAGTTCAAAAGAAGAATTCCTTCGAGGGGTCCTCAGGTGCACATGTGACGGATGCGAGTTAGAGATAAGCAGTTTTTAATCAAAACACGTCTCGATGAAGACTTCATCCTGATAATAGGTCCAAATCAGGACATGCATGCTTAGCAAGGATTTGTTCAAGATCAGTATGGCAAGGTGACCGGTTCTGCCCAGGGACCCAATATAGCAAATTAAACTATTAAACGATTTTATGAACCTTATCAAATAGATACTCATTCTGTTTCTTAGAAATCTACAGCTTCTTGAAATAAAGCCTATTAACTTTCAGTCACTATCTCGGTATTTTTTTCTAATATCAAAACAATTTGCATATGATAATTGAGACGAGCAGAAACTTTTTCAATTTCCCGCCCATACGCATACAGCATTATGGAGTAATCATCACCATCGGCGGCCATAGAGCAAGCAACATTAATGGCAGTGATAATCGTAACAAGAATGGGTCTCCTGCCCAGAGGACACAGAAAAAAAAAACGGAGAGACACCGGCTAATGCCTACCCTCTTCAAAGCGCCAGCATAAAAGTAGTTCGGCTTTGATCAGCTTCCACTCTTGAGACGGAGAGACAGAGACAGAGAGCTTATCATGCTCAATATACATTTATTACTGACCGACCGCGCGCTGTTCTTGTCTGATGATGGCAGATTTTTCTTCCGGAGATGGCGTACAACGAAGACGAGACGACGATGTGTAATGCAACAATACTTTTAACGAGGAAACTTTCCTCATTTCAACTTATCTGATCCCGATCTGCGGGCTCTGCCAATGGATTTGAATTGACCGACCATGGCATGATTTAGCATATTTGCTGAAGCTATCAAAGCTCGGCGGTTAACAGGAATTATCTCCGGAAGGGTATTGAGATGCGGATATGGCAGTTTGATGTTAATTTTAGGATGCTTTTTTACGAATATAATTTGCTAAGAAGGCAACAGGGATTTTTTAAAAGACATACACCGTCTTAGCCGATTTAGGCTTTACAGACTGAATAAATGACGTGGACAACTTAAGATTTAACACCCAGTACCGAGATGGGAATCGAACCCATGCCATCTGTGGATGAGCGATTACCGTCTTACCACGCTAACCACTCGACAACCGAGACGTACAATGGAAAATAAGCTCAAAAACATTTTTTGTGATAGTAGTTATCGAGTTATTGAAAAAAAAGCTTACTACCTTTTAAAGACGTTTTTAGTAAGCATTGCAGATTGCCGAGATTTAACCGGCCTGCTCGATTTTTCAATGAAAAATTCAAGGCAAGCCCAGTCCGCCCCAGATGCCCGGATATTGTAGAAAATTTCCCTGATTTTATCCGGTTTTATTTACATTATGGCGAATGAATAAACTCGGCACAAAAAAAACTTGTACAAGTAAAATGCCTTCAATAGACTGGTTGTAAATAAAAACAAATCAAACATCTGAAGCAAAATTTCTCTGAGTCCCTCACAAGCTATATCAGACTAAGGATTGAAGAAGGTGACGTGAACTAAATTCAATTCTACATTTAACTTGAAATGCTGTTAAGTTTCTGGATGTACATCTCATGACCTCAAACATAGGAGGTTTGAATATCGTTCTAAACCATTTTTTTTTAAATAGCCGCAGTCGACTTACCTGTTCCTTGTCCAGGGATCGGAACAGCAGGATGTTTTTGACGGAATCGCACAACCGGGACCGCTGCTCGTCCGTCTTCGGGAAGATGGCCCTCGCACCGTCATCGTCATCGTCGTTCTCCGGGTCGTAGGTTTCCGCGAACACCGATTTCCTGCGGGTGGCGTACCGATTCACCAGAGGTTCTGTAATCAAACAACAGGGGAACGGAAACATTGGATTAGAAAACGTGAAAGACGGAAACGACGCCTCGAGAGCTAATTCCGCATGTTATGAATGGAAAGGGAGCATGAAATATATGTTTATACATATCTACATATGTAAATATATTATTTATTATTCATTCATTAAATTATCGGCGCGTGTGATGCGTTTCAAGTTTCATGCGGTGCGTGGAGTTTCCACGTGTCGGATTAATTTGACACGATTATTACCTACATTCTTGTTCCCTCGGTCGATTCAGAATGAATATCACAACCCATTCGGTTAAAACTCCCACATGAAACGCGATGATGAGCCCGCGTGCGATTGGAAACTGGCCGAATTAAATCGAATCCCCACCAAGAAGAGAAGTGCGGTAATTTCGCGAAATTCAATTTGTTACCGTGGTGGTCGCTTCAGGGCAAAGCACAATTTAATCATGTTACATCATTAACTGGAAAGATTGTTATTTCCAGAATTTTCAATTCATAGCGGTAAAGCCTTAATCATATATGACCTCACAAATAATATAACAGTGTAAAATTGAGAAAGAGTAACGTGAAAGTTATTCGAATGATTATATTTTTCAGCATCTAATAGTGACTTCACGAAAGAAATTCACGATCTAATATTGAATAACCGATAACACGGAACAAAAAGATAATGTTTCTCTTGTTTATTTTGACCCGACGACGGACATCGCCAAACCATAACCGGCTGATAAGTGTGATTTCGATGTTTCGATTGCTGACAGAAGCCTCCCGAGTCAATTGACAGCCCGCCGGAACCTTGTAAAGGCGTCTGGAAACAAGTTGTTCAATAAAAGTTATCGGCGCTATCGAATATTGTACCAAGACCTCTATCAGTAACGTTCAATAGGTCTGATGGAAAAAATTAAACCTTCAACCGTCTTTTGGGGAACTTTATCGCCGGTTTCACTGAGAAACAATTGAAATTAAAATTAAGATGATGAAGTCAATATAATGAAATCCATGTGGAAATCGAAAAAGAAGCTCAGAAAAGAGAACTTGGCTAAAAAAAACAATATTCGTTAGACTTAAAGCTTAGTTTTTTTTAGAAATGGAACAGTTACGAATGTGTGTATCTCAAACACCATTTGTTTGATTGAAATACTTTCTATAATGAAAATGAAGGTGATTTTATGATTATTCATGAAAAAATAAAATAAAAATATTTATCGTTTTTTGTAAGAAAAATTTTACTCTATCGGTCGGTTCACACTTTTTTCAGTCATGTTATTGGTCAGTTTTCTCACTTATAAGGCTACGATCATTTAGAATCCGGGCAGTTACAAACGTGTGTATTTTAAAAAATATTAATTTGATCGAAAAACTTTCTATGGACGAAATGAAGGTGTTAATGTGATATTTATTGTAAAAATATAACAAAAATAATTAACTGTTGATTTCAAGAAATACTCTGACTTAGCTTAGCTTAGCTTGTTTGACTACTCATATCCACCTTAAATCGTCAAAACCGAAATGTTTCAGTAATTTCAACTATCCAATTACAAAATAATTTGTTGTTTTTTTTTATTTATTACTCAATTTAGTTGTTAGTTATCAATCAATAGTGCATTTCGAATCTCACGATCGCTGGCGTGGCTAAGTGGAACAAGTTTCACATCGCCAATGGTTGCTACTCCGTGATTGATCGAGGCCATCAATTTTGTGCAAAGTCCAATAGAATGGTGCTTGGGACTAGCAGTACATTCTCAATGCACAAAACTCATGCTCTTTTCCTTTCCAAAACTGATCAATAACGGCGCCGGCCACGTCCTAGTAGTCAATGGGGATATAGGGAAGGAATGTTAGTAGAATACTTTTTAGGTTCTAACAGCAATCCCTCGTCTCCCCATGTTTCAGAAAATTATTTTGAAAAATTGAGAATCAAGAATAAACCGGTATCACCAACTATAGAAACCGTCTATACGTCTGCGAATCTATATTTATGTATTCAAGGAAGAATTTCGAACGGATTTATTTAAGGAAGGGTGTTTTGTTAGTAAGGGAAAGGTATAGATCAGGTTCAATTCTGGAAAATGGTGCGACGTTGTTTTCCTACACCTCCTACGCTCCTATGTATTTCTTAAGGAAATTCCCAGTCTATTAATCGAGGCACTTCATTGTGGCAGTAGCAATTTAAATGAAACATGAGAATTCTAATTAAACTAGCTGATTGTCCAGCCAAGATATCCAGCCAATTTCGGTGTTTGGCACCGCCTTATTTCTATTTTTAAATAGCGACCCAGAGATGGGTCTTGACTCAAACATTCAGTCAGCGAAACTTTTTTTGTAGAGAAATGAATCCAACTTGACCAAGAAAAATGATTATGATCACATGGGAGAACTATTCCCTTCATTCCGATAGACATCGACACTCAACCAGTATAATATTCATACGCCAGGTTGGTCTCCTGTAGTAGAATGTTAATACATGGGCCCCGGAGAGGCGCAAGATGTGGGTTCAAGTCTCACCGGGAGACAAGGCGAATTTTTTTCGCATGTTTTTCAACATCGATTTTCTCTTATCTAGTCCCTGAAATTTCATCTAAGTTGGAATCATTTCTCTACAAAAAAAGTTTCGCTGATTGAATGTTTGAGTCAAGACCCATCTCTGGGTCGCAATTTTAAATTATCATTAAAATTATCCAAATTAAAAATATATTAATCCAAACTTGATCATCTTAAGAAATATAAAAAAAATCCAAAAAAAATTAAAATTTGTTAACATTAAATTATTGTTGTAAAATATTATCAAAAATTGGGACTTCTAAACGTATGGAAATAAAAATCAAAGGTTGCATACCTGCAAGCTTACTTACTCAAAATTATTATTAATTTTCGCAATCGCATTTTCTTAAAGATTACAGTTCTAGTCTTTTTAATCCTTGTTTAATATAAACCCTTTTCTTGTGCAATTGTCGTTGAGTCGTTTCAGGTAACCTTTAAAAATGGTAACATTGCGAATGATTTTACGGTCACACTTTATTATTTTTTAAATTAAAATAACATAAAAAATCAATTGTGTTTTAAAACAGAAATTTTTTAACTTAGTCTACTTTTTTATTGTGTAATTTGCTTGCGTATTCGTTTATGCTAAGTTTTGCACCACGTCCCTATAGATGTTGATTTTCTTTTTAATGTAATTTTGTTCATTCATGCGCTCAGATATGAACCTGTAGTATCATAGATTTGAACTGAAAGTGGACGGTGGAACACTGAAGATTTTTTAAATGTTGCAGATGCGAGTATGACTGAGTAAGTTTACAATATAGGGGAGAGTGGGGATACTTGATCCCCTTTTCTTATTTTCACCATATCTTTTTGGAAAAATTTAGCAACTCGCCGACTTTGACATTTTCTAACAGCTTGTAACTTCAAGTTTCTATGCTCCAAAAATTAGAACGATACTTGAAGCCGTTGATGAACCAGAAGCATTTTCGTGGGAGTAAAAAAAAATGCGATTTTTCTAAAGTTAGGGGAGACTTGATCCCCTATTGAAGGAGACTTGATCTTTTATTCAGGAAGCCCTAATCCTTGTATAAAAATCAAACAAAACCCCAAGATAGAATGTTAATTGACTATTTTGGTCATGTTTATTCTCATTTTACAATTTATAGCAGACATAAGAAGCAAATTCTATAACTTTGTCTCAACGCTAATAACATTGCATACTTAAAGGCGCTATTTTTTAAAACTAAGAGAAAATTAATTATTTTTGCTCTTTTCTTCAGACAATTGTTTGATAAATATTAGTTTTTGGATAAATATTAGTAATTTCGTAATGAGTAATCATAACGATCAATTCAGAAGAAGAATATGCCGTTTGGAAGAGGGGATCAATTGTACCCAACTCTAGGGGATCAATTGTACCCATAATCAACATTTAAAAAAACTTTTTCTGAAAAAAGCTGAGAGTTTTCCATTACTTTGAAAATATGGCATTATGAAGTTCATTTTAAGCTCGAACGATTGATACATTGGAACAAATATTTTTTTCGTAATTTTCCCATGTAAGCAACATTTTAAACTGATGAAAAAAGATCTTCAAGTTACATTTTGTGAAATTTTTCAAACAAAGTTCAATTACTCAAACAATTATTTTGTTTAAATTTTTTAAACTACAAGCATTGTTATTTTGCTCATTTTGGCACATTTTTATAGAACATTTGATCTTTGTACGACATTCCAGTTTGGAGATATAGCTAAGGAATCAAGTATCCCCAGGAATCAAGTATCCTCATTCTCCCCTACTGACGACGATTTGTGTTAGTTGTTGTCGGAATGAGTGCAAAACTGAGCAAGTGGACCAAACAAATACGGTAAAAGTAAAAATCAAAGTTTCAAATCTTGATTATATAAATCAAAGTATAATCTACCATATTTTTCACAGATTTTCATATTTAAGAAGTTTTATTTTAAAACTCAGAACCATTTTAGCAATAGCTCTACTTTTCAGGTAAAGAATATGGTACTTATCTGTTATTCCAGTTAGGATTTCTGAACAAGTTTTTCCTGAATTCGGATTTCGCGAGTTCCATCCCGGTTCTGGTCTTGTCTGACTGAAGTCGTAGCCGCTTAGAATAGTCTCGCCGTGTCCAGTTTGCATTAGAAATCCACTGATTCAAAATTCTTTGCTTGGATGAATTTCTTCTCGAAAAATTTCGCTGTAAAAAAAACTACGACCACCTTCTACGAGCACCGCCTACTCTTTTTCAATTTCAAGAAATACTCTTACTGTTTGTCTGCCGGAAACGGATTTACTGCACGGATTTAGGGTTCTCCAATAACCAGAGACTTTTAACCATAGTTGAGATGAAGGGTTCCACTACAATGCTTGATTTGAACTTCGTGAGCATATACTTCTCAAAAATTTGGGCCAAAACAATTTCAGAAAAAAATCAACAGTTTATGAGTTTTCAAGTCGACAATGAAGAATTTACAAGGCGATTGTACATTGATTTTTACTATGTATTTTCATCGTAAATATCTCAAACACATATAAATTTGAAAATCTGATTGAAATAGGCAAGATAGTCCTTTTTATAACCACCACAACGCTGCGAAATTTTTGCATATTTATACGAGCTCTAATAACGTAGTTATGACGTACTGTCCGGATACCAAATGATCATAGCTTTACTACATCAAACCTGTATTTTGGCTGGCTGCATGATTTTTCTTCAATTTCCGCTACTTTTTGGCCAAATACTTCTCTTTTGATAGAAACTGAGGCTTGATTATTTTTGTGCTACTGAAAAACGTTTTTATTGGAATGTCTGCGGGGAAAATCTATCAAAAACGAAGCAAAACCATAATGAGATTAAACTTCAAGTATAATCGGTTTAGTTAAGATCGTAGGTTGCGAAATATACACTGCCCCATTCGCATATGAGTCCCATGTGCATTATCATCGTTTTTTAGTTAAGCAAAAATTTATTGTTAAAGTTTAGGTGTGAATGACTCAACACTAAGCAACACTTTCAGCTTATCGAAAAAATTTTTTTACACATTTCAGCGATCCACAAAATGCTGGTATGATTCTTGACTTCCCTCATGACCCTTAACAACTATCGAGGAACCTCCGCTTTAAATGCGATTTTTAAACTGTTAGAATTAGTGGTCATGAACCCGATTTTCTCGTACTGTAAACTAAATTTTTCAATCGATCAGCATGAATTCATGCTCAAACGCTCTACGACAACTAACCTGTTGGCCTTCACATCTTACCGATGCCATTTATACTGATTTGTCTGCGGCATTTGACAAGGTTAACCACGATATTGTTGAGAAATCATTTCACTCGGGAACTATCGTTTAGATGCAAGTCGAGTGAATTGCACACAATATCAACTGGACATTCTACAAACAATAACACAGCCACGTGTGGAGACTTCATCTGTCGGTTGTCATCTGCCAAACGGACAACTTGCATAGATAGAAGCATGATGGTTCTAGATATGGTGGTCTCACTTTGGCAAAAAGTAGACGAGGGTTGGATGCGGAGGAGGAGCGGAAATTTGACAGCTGGCTGTTCGGCTGGCTGCTGTCTGGCTGGGATGCCAGGTGCTCTGATTTTTTGTAAAACACGAAATTTTTCCAATCATCAAGATATTGCTTAGACAAAGATTTCGCCTTGATTTTTGCAAATATAATTCATAGAATCGAAACAAAATCTTCCGGCTGAGCTCCGGGCTAGTAAGCAAAGCCGGAAGAAGTTGGACCTATAAATGACGGTGCCAGCTTTGTCGGTAGCGGTTAGTAACATTAATTTTGCATTACTTATGACAAATTTATGCTTATTCAACACTTTTTTCTTTCAAGAGCTATCTAGAAGCATCAGAAAGTCATCGAATCGGATGGTAACATGGCGAGGCGTTACATTCCATCGTCCGAAAAGCGGCTGGCCCTCCTGCAGGAACATCCGATCTTGATCGAGATGAAAAAGCTGCTTCAGGAGGCCATCGCTGCTCCAGAAGATCCAATCGAGTAATCCGGATCTGATGGGTAGCATTTGGAAAAACCAGATGAAGTTTTTGGCACTTTTGAATGAAGGAACCGATGAGCTGAAATAGGAAAATATGCGCAACGTTAGGCGCCTGAGCAGCATGACGATAAGTCAGATGAGTGGGTTGGGGAATCAGTTCGATCCATTGCAGACTGTTGATTGTCCGGAATGGATTAGAGCCCCTGAAGGATTCTGCAGGTGATGCTGTCCAATTGCTAGTCATCCTCAAGTGCAGCAAAGCTCCAGCTCAGCGCTGCTCGTGGGTGGTGGTGAAGGTAGATTAACTGAATATGTTAATATTAAAAAAGGCTTAAGCAGTATTTACATGATGCAACAGTTATTTGAAAATAAAATTTCGAATCATTAAATCGTTTATCATTTAATCATGAAAATTATCAATAGCAGAATTTATAGCATTCCTTTAGCAGAACCGATTTACGTTTATTTTCATCCAACACTTTTCGATTAAAGGGAAACAAAATAGCTCTTTGGATAAGGTAAAAAGAATATATAAGGAGCAAGCAACATCCGGTTTAGGGTTTAGTTGTTTGTTCCACCCTTTAAGATCCTTTCTATCATAACGGTCAATGAAAAGTATTTCTTTTTCGGAACATACGGATAGACCGAACTGTATTGTAATTTTATTTAAAAAAAAGTGTTTAGAATACAAATTAATTCATTGAATATACTCATATCATTGCTTTTTTCCGAAAACTCAATTTAAATATAATAAAATAAACTAAACCCCAGTACGGTTTTAAATCTTTTAATCTTTCGTTTACGATAGGCTTCTGCACATACACACACTTTTTTGCCATCTGATTTTTTATCACTAACACCTGGCATCCCTGGACCCCTTTTTTCGTAAACACTACAGCCAGCTGTCAAAACTTTTTTCAATATGGCGGAATGGCGATTTGGCATATGAGATCACCATATCTAGAGCCATCATGGATAGAAGATTGCACGAGCTTGGATACAATGTTTGATACAATATTGAGCGGAATCTAGCAGACAACTGGATTAAATGTTCATGGTTCTTCAAATTGGAAATAAGCATGTGGAATAAAGTGCATGAAATAAACTTAAGCATCACTAATGTAATTCATTTAGTTTTAACCAATAGACGAATGATGTTTCAAATAAAGTTACCTTAAAAAAGAGTTTGAATGGCGTTTTTATTCGAAGACTCTAGAAATCCCAATAGGTTATGGGCCCAGTGGATAACTGGGATATAAAAACCTGTACATCTTAACAGATATTGCACAATTTTAACAAAAATTATACAACAATATAGGGAGGGTGTTGCTAATTTCGCATGTCTACCTGATGTTAACATACCATTTAAGTTTTTACTGTTTGTGACGTTATTTTCCACTTATCACAACTACAAAAGCAATGTTTATGTAACGAATCGTTTTAACATTGATTATATATACAATTTATTCATCTAACTCTCAGGATTTTTGGAAAATGCAGAATGCAAAGTATGTCCAAATTGAATGAAATTCTTAGCATTTTGCTTAAAACCACCTTTTTATTAATGGAAGAAATAAACTGAATTTGCCAACCGATTTTTTTTATAAATTTGGTGGATTGTTTTTCATAATGATTTTTGCAATTAGAATGTTGATACCATATGTTTTTCAAGTAAAAACTAAAAAAATGTTATGCCCATAATTAGGAACACTTTTTTCCGTGGGTTTCTAATTGAGCTTGAGCTTGAGCTTAGATAAACCGTACATTTCAGTAGTTGCTACTCCGTGATTGACAAGAACCATCAAAATTGTACATAGATCCAAATAAATGGCGCTTGGGATTAGCTTACCATTTTCTGTGTACACGTTTCGAAGGTTCCTTATCTTATATGGTCAATAACGGCGCCGGCCACGTCCTTACGGTTCATCGGGGAAAGGGAAGGATTGTTAGTTCGACTTCCGTTGCTACTAGAGACCGAATACACCTCTAAATCTCCACGGTCGTCACAGGAAGGGTGGTTTGTTAGTGGAGAAGGTAAATAGGATCCGGATTCCCTTTGGAAAGGGATGTGATCAAAGCAAAGTTAAATATTTAATGAGCGTCGCGTCGCACACTATCGAGTACATCGCGTTTTATTTAGAACAAATACATCCTGACTTGGCATTGCCATACACGTACAATGTACTTAGCACCGGTTCAACTCACCGAATTTTACCGCGCGCTTATAACGAGAAGAGCAGAGCAAAACGTCCTAACGTGGCATTCTCCTTCACGTACAATGTACTTAGCACCAGTGCAACTCACCGAAGATTATCGCGCGCTAAAAACTAGAAGAGCAAAATCGTCCTAACGTGGCGTTATCATACATGTACAATGTACTTGGCACCGATGCAACTCACCGAATTTTATCACGCTTTTAATACGAGAAGAGCAAGAACGACCAAACGAGCCGAGGAGCCGAGGGAGAGAAAGAGAAAAAGAAAAAAAAAACGTATCCGATCGCGCCTCGCTTGCCTGATGTACTCTTTTCCCTAGCATCTGAACGGAGGAGGAAATTTTCTTTTTTTGCTCTCTTGCTGCTTTTTGTTTGAACTCCCAGCAGCATTAAGACACTATATTTATAAACACCGACGACCGAACCAACCGATCACGTAAATTTTCCCCACGCTAACACAACACACACACACACACACACACACACACACACACACACACACACACACACACACACACACACACACACACACACACACACACACACACAACGAACCGACCCTACTCAGTTTATATAACTTGATTGTTGGATCTCTGAACTGCATTGGTAACTTTATTATGACATCCTATATCATCCTTCTTCAATCCTCCTCTCTACAAATTAAATTTAGAAACCTATTCCATTTTACAAATGTTAACTTTTTACCTAGGAACAGTATTCAGATTAATTTATGAGCAATACTTTCATATTTCTTTGGTAGCAAGTAACAAATATTACATCAAACAAAGAATGGTTCTCTGAATTATTAAGCGGTAATACAATGACATACAACAACAACAACAAAAATTGTGAAAGCCTTCAGCGCACTCATTCATTTCATACATACACCATCATTCATCAGCGATCAATTATAAATATTATTCTTCAGAAAATGTTGAATACGTTATCAAACAATTGAAAAAAGGAATACTTAGCTTGGGACTGACGCAGCATACTGGGAATCCTTGATGGTTCAAAATTCTAATTGGAAACACTATTTGTCATCTTACTGGACCTAAATACAACACAAGCTTTTCATAATAGCTTTAGAGCTTTTTAAACCATTATGATGTCGAAGCTTCATCCCAGTTACAAAGCGTTACATCACGAACAGGGAGCTTTTGTTGCACAGCATGAGCTTTTAGAACAGAAACTTTTAGTACACAAACCGCACTTTTTCATATTACGATGTTTTTCTTTTTCTGTTCAGATTCAAGCGTCAATGTTTTTAAAATAACACCAAATGTAATGTTTTTTTCATCACAACTTCACATTACACATAAAGAATAACACACTGCGCGTTCGAATCACTATAAGAAACATTCAAATATTGTAAATTACACCGAAATTCAATGAATTAATAACAGCGATCGGAGGAAAGAAGCTGCACTCGACAGGGTTGCCAGTCTCCTTTTCACTTTTTTCCGTGGGTTTCTAATTATGAACAAAGCCAAAGTGTTCCAAACTATATCGACGTTATAGCATGCTTCTGACATGAATCTGATTGACGTAAAGTTGTTAAAACATTGAATTGAAAAATAAATGGTTTTAATTTAAAATATGACAAGGTTTTAAGTTTAGTGTACTTTGAAGTTAAAATGTATAAAACATGTCTTTGCCAGGTTTATAGAACGCGACTCTACTAAATAAGCAAAAATAAAGTTCAATGCATTTTCCATCGGGGGTCAAACGACATTTTCTTGTTCAATGTAGTATTATGAGTTGGAGATATACAATCAGAAAATCATCCTTGTTTTTGCCAGTAAAGACGCAGAGTCGTTATCGTTGATAAGGATTCCTTATACAGTAGTGTTTCGATTTTATCACTATCCGTTTGTATTACTGCTTCACTACACACCAAATTCACGCTTGATTTTGCAGTTCGAAAAATCCTTAAGCGTCTTAATATGTATCCAAAAATGTAAAGGGCATTTGTAAATGTTACATTCATAGTTTTGAGTTAATTGATAATTGAAAAATCGTCTTAAAATAGTTGATTAATTATCCAGATCTAGCTCACTTGTGTCATCATTTGAACATGAAATCTGATTGTATGTTTGAAAAAAAAAACTGTAGGAAAGTTTAAACGTTATCAGAACTTGTCTTTGTCATTTGATCATGTCTTATTCTATTGACGTATTGGGGTAAAACTGTTAAAATATGTTGATAAATATTCTTATATTGTTATTTAATATTTTGTTTGTCAATCCCGTTAATAAGCTCAATAAATGCGGCGATTCAACTGGGCGAAGGGATAATAAATCATAGATCAAATCAAATTTCCTCCATAAATATGGCTTGGATCTTATGTGAAAATAACATTCAAAATTTCTTGGAAGAGATTAAAAAAGAATATGCAACAAAAAATTATCTGAAAGTGAAATTATTTGAATACAGGGATTATAAAAAAAATTGACGTTAACGAAACTGATGAATTAGGAGATAATTTCAACAACTCTTCTTGCTTCTTGATTGCTAGCAAATTACAAACGAATATCGTGTATGATTTTAATAGGCCCGTTTTTTCTGTTTATATTCCAAAAAGTTATAAAAATCATGATGAAACGGCGAGTTTTAAGATTTTTCTCATAAAAATAATAAGAAACATAACCATATGTAAAATTAGGAAAAAAGTGTAATATTGGGTATGCAAATACACTTTTCCCTCATATGTCTATAATTAGAAACACATATGTTAATAATTAGGAATCATTAGTGCCAAATTAGGAACATGAACACACTTAAAAACATGTTATTTTTCGATAAAGCTCAAAAATGAGAGTCCAGAGAAGAATTTGAAACAAAGCCACAGTTGTATCTAAATAAAAACTAAAGATTTTGTAAACTCATAACAAAACTAAAAACCCCGGATAAAATATAACAAAATTAGGCACCCACCCTACCTATGAGACAGGTTGAAATGTTTAAAAGCTACAACCTAAAAAGTATTGAAAGTCAAGTTGATTAGCCTGGGGTTACACAATTTTAAAAAAATTGTCAAAAAATTCTCAGCGAAGCAGATTTCCGTTGGAAAAAAGTTGTTTATAATCATAAAACTAAGCATCAGTGATTTTAGGCGAAAAAATGAGGTTTGAGCGATGTATTTTTCCTGAAATATATGAATAAAACACGAAGAAGGATCAGTAATCCGACATTCCCCCACAGTTTTGCCTGAACTACTCTCCAAACAATCATGTGAATATGATTGGCAACCAAATATTTGAAAAATGAAAAGATTTTGCAATCTAAGGCAACAAAAACGATTGAAATCTGTCATTATTTGACGAAATGGCATACATTTCTAATTGAATGTTCCGGTCAGGGCGGTCGAAGATTTTGACGCCTCATTGACAGTGATGAATTCCAGCCCAATAACTTTTTTTTTATCTTAACTCAAATTGAAATTCGGCCTTCGGATGAAATATTTGTCATTATTAAAACTTTATGAAAAACTGTACTCAAAACAAATCGGTCCAGAGTAGAGATGTACCGAATATTCGGTCGGCCGAATATCGCCGAAAAACCGTTAAGCCGAATATTCGGCTCACCGAAAAGTTGAGCTAAGTATTCGGCCGAATAGGCCGAATAGGCTGAATATCTACTACAGACTTGTAAATTTTTCAAATAATTTTCATCCAAGGTGTATCCGCGTATATTTCACTTTAGATCATACAGGAGAATGTTGAACGGTATCACTTTATACTTTGATTATAGTTTATTCCAGATTTTCTGGATATATTCAGGCTTGCCCGTAAATCCAGTAAAGAATCCAGATAAGTCAAATCTTGACGGGATGTCCAGATATTGTTCAATACTTCCCGAAGCTTGCACGGGTTTATTCAGATTATTTGCTATATCAAATGAAAAACTCAAATTCCTCTTAAAAATTATTTAGATTTTGTGTTCAATTTTTCAAAATTTTCAAAATATACATAAATTTTGCCCTTTTCAATTTTTATTTTTTCATAAATCGTTCTGGTTGCCTGACCGTCTGGAAACGTGTGGTTGAAAGTATGGTATGCTTAAGGTTGAAGATAATCTATCTTTTCAACAACTATTTTAAAGACATCAAATTCGACCTTCATTTAATTCAATATCCGAGAAGCAATTTCAAATAGCTTGGCATCTGTTCCGACATATTTTATCCCAGATTTCACAGAAACGCAATCGCTTTGGTGATAAACGCCCTCGAAGCGACTAGTCATATGATGTCTTTTCAGTTATTGGTGACATTTTAAAAATCAGAAAGACCCCTACTTTAAAAATACCTTGTAATACATCATCCGATAATATCATCTGGTTGAAAATAATCGACTAAAAACATGAGGGGCATTAATATGGAGGAAATAGAAATCATTGGAATAATCGCTTAAGATTTTTTCATAGAAAACTCTATAGAATATTCGACTGAATTTCGGCCGAATATTCGTTTGGCCGAATAGTTGAAAAGGTCAATATTCGGTATTCGGCCGTTCGCCGAATACCACTATTCGGTACATCTCTAGTCCAGAGGAACCGAGGTTATTGATGAAAATCTGGTTTTTCATGTTCCTCCCGAACAAAATGTCTCACAATCCCATACAATTCCCGTGGTCCAATCTGGCCCAAATTTGGCATGGGACCTTGTTCAAGGCCTAGGATTAATTTTAACCGGCAGCGCATCACTTTTTCAAAAGTCGAGTCATTTGAGGCACTCTATTATACATCCTTACACAAAACATAAGAAGATTTTTTCTGATTGTGATGCTCCAATGTTTACACAATGAATGGGAATTTGCAGAGCTTAAGCCCCCAGCTTTGATAGATTAGGTGGACATGCATTTTCGTTCTACACTTCAAGTTAAACTTTTTTTTCGGTAGAAGTAGGAACAATGGGATTTTTTTTTTCAATATTCTTAAAAAAGGTATACATACATTTCATTCTGTTATCCAACTATCCGGTAACAAAATTTGACCTTTACATCAAGAGCAAGACGCAAAGCTACCGCGATAAAATTTTTCAATTCATTGATTTTTATTTTCAAAACCGACCTCCGATTGTATCGGCATCTCTATCAATGAATCGATGATCGGATTGATATCTTCCATGGTGTGAATCACCTCACGTTATGTTCATTCACCTGTTGAACGTTCCGATTATATCCCCCTCGCTCGGTCCGGTGCCATCATTTGGAGTCATAAAAGCTGAAGTCCCAGTAGGTAAATTATCCATCCAGCAGATAAACAGCTTCGACCGGATGCTGATCTGCGCAACGACCAACAACATTAGTCGGAATCGATAGCCTACAGCAGCTAACCCATTTCCGATCACTTGAAGCGTAAGAATGTGTTCGGCAATTGTCCCGGCCTGTGAAAGTGTGTATGTGTATGTTTAGGCACAGGCTTTGAACGGCAACATACACGTGATAATTAATGGCGCATATTAGCACACTGCTTCGCCACATACACACTTACTCCGGGGCATTTTGTGCTGCAGCTTCCATATTCCTACGTTTGAACGTATGAACGGAGTCCACACTTGGGGCTAAACGGTCAATGCCGTTGCATTTAATTACCCGCCGCATCGATATCGATCTGCATCTCGTTTGCAATCAGTAGCGTCGGAACATAGGCATGTAGGAGAACCATAAATATATCGATGACGAGATGTGATTGAACAATAATCGTGTGAGGGGCGCAATTTTGTTGCGGGGCATCCGAGGAGAAAAGCAAATTTTCTGTTTCATTGATTTAAGGCAGCTCGACTTTACGCTTCGGAAGAAATCGGAAAAAGTACATATTCATAACACCATGAAATGGGATTATGGAAATTGTTACCAATTTTAAGATAAAATTACACTTGATACACGAAGAATAAACTTTTTTTTTAAACTGAAATAAAAAAAAATCAAGAACATATTTTACATGAATTTTGACATTGACTTTCCGGAAGCTGATTGTTTGAAGTTGAATGTTTAAACATTTTTTTTTTCATCCGGAGTCAAATTTCTCACAAAAAATCAAATGAGTTGAAAATGCACATCAAAAGTTAATTGTTCAGTGTCTGTTGATTACTTCTCTCCCTACCCGATAATAAGCTCCGAAACAAACAGTTCATCACTGGATAATACTTTCATGACAATTGGGAAAAAACGAGTAAAATAATTATGATCATCAATTTTCCACCCCACTGCTCTACATTGCGATAGCGGGCCGCCATTGATAGGTGCTTTATAAAAAAAAAGAAAATACTGAATGAAAATAACGTATCACATCTGAGAGTCATCTACCGTTTTTGTTCCCATCAATATGGTACCGTAAAATGGGCGCGAAGAGCACTCACTAAGGTTGTCGAAATAAATCGATCACAAAATGAGTTTCTGATTGAGATCCTAGTTCTGAATGGCGTTAAAAATTTAGATTTTTAAATAATGCAGTTTTAATACCAAATATTGAATTCTATCATTGAACCGAGGAAAGAAAAATCATAAGTGCAAAAAATGTGAAAGAAAACTAAAGGTGTACAAAATGTAAGAATCTACCAAGTTTGATGATGTTTTCAATCAAACAAACATTACTGTTATCATAAAATTGTAACCTTAAGGTTGTTGGAAAAAAAAATTAACATCAAGCTTCGCGATATGTTTTTAAATAATTGAAATTCATATATTTCCTAGTAAAAATCTCCCTGTTATCCATTTTCGGTAAACAAATTTTGAGAGGCGAACTTAAAAAAGAGAATAAACGGTAGAAAAATCAAGGAAACACATTTCTTATCCAAATACCTTTGTCTGCCAAATTTGTTCCATTCGCTTGATTGATTCTCAATTTATGCCAACAAAATTGTATTGCGGTCATTCTCCCCTCCCATGGGAAGAAGGTTGGTGTCTCAAATAATCATAGAATTATTCCTCGTTTCCTAATACTTTTGTATATCGATTTTAGTTCCATTTTTAAGATAAGTTTTCGGGTTGTGAAACAAATTTTTCTATGAAAGCCTCACTCATCCCTTCGTATGCCATCAATGAATTGATGGAACGGTCGCATATAAACCATTATATTATTATGATCAACATGCTCTCCCATGCCAAATATGGTTCCATTTGCTTGATTAGTTCACAAGATATGTAAAAATTGTAAAGCAGTCCCCACCCCTTTCCTATCTCCTCACTGGAAAGAGTGGTACCAAATATCAATAGAAATCTTTTTGCATCCAAAAACCTTTCCATGCCAAGTTCCATTTGTTCCAACAGTTCTCGAATAATGCAATAAAAATTGTATGAGAGCCCCACTTTTTCCTTGCTATCTTCCTAATGGAAGAGGGATCTAAAATTATCATTGAAATATTTCTCGTATTCAAATACCCTCCCTATGCCAAAATTGGTTCCATTTGCTTAAATAGTTTTCAAGTTATGTTAAAAATTGTAAAGGCGCCCTCCTCCCTGTTTCCAGCTCCTCCACTGCAAAGGGCATGGGAACTAAAGATCTCTAGAAACATTTATCGTACTCAAAAACAAGTTCATGCTAAATTTGATTCCATTTAATTGATTTATTGTCCTTTAATACAAAAAAATGTACGAAGGCCCCCTCTCCTTCGTTTTTCGATAGAAAAGGAAAGGGTGGAGGTCTCAATAACCGTAAAAAACATTTCTTGTACCCAAATACCCTCCCATGCCAAATAAGTTTATATTTGCTATATTTGTTCCCCAGTTGTGCACAAAATTGTAAGGGAATCCCCTTCCACTTTACCGATTTCCCTTTGGAAGGAGAGTGGGGTACCAAATATTCATTGAAACATTTCACGTATCCTAATATAAGGCCCTCCCATGCAAAGTTGGCTTCCTGTCTCCTCATCGAATACCCTCCAATGCCAAATGTGGTACCATTTGCTTGATCGGTTCTCTCTCAAACATTTGTCTTTTGTTTGTAAGACCACCTTTCCCTTTCCTGTGAGAGGGGTCTAAAACCATATGAACCTTTCCCGGCGTCCAATACCTCCAGCTGCCAACTTTCATACAAACCGGTTCAGTAGTTTCCGAGTCTTTAGGGAACAGACAGACATACAGATAGACAGACAGACAGGCAGACAGACAGACAGACAGACAGACAGACAGACAGACAGGCAGGCAGAAATTCATTTTAATATAGATAAAATTTCAAAACAAACAGAGTGTTCACAAAAAAGTGGCAAAAGTATTCTACAATCTATTCAAAACGAAATTCAAAAAAAAAATTGGACTCAAAATTCATACTACGTTTTTCTAAAAAATCACAAAGTTAACAAATCGATGTTCTAGATTCTAATGTTAATACACACAAGTCCAATGTTTGATAACTAATGAGCTTACACACCTACATGCAGAACAAAAACTGATATTGAATATATAAAATATCCTCCATTCACTGGCTTGTGATATAGTTCATTTGGCAAGTCAGTTGCTTCCTGAGCCGATGTCCGTGAGTTCGAGCCCAAGAGGAAACATCGATCACAGTTGTACCGGATAAGTTCTTCAATGACTGTCCGCCAACTGCACCGTTGATATAAGTCGCGAATGACATAAAGATGTTAAAACGACTATAATCGAAACATAAAAAAATCCTCCATTCAAAAAAGGCTCGGATCTCGATTAAATATTTTTATTTCAGAGACACAAATATCCAAACCCCTTATTCGTTACAAATTTCTTTTTTTTTAAATTTCGCCATAACTCCTATGTTTAACAACACGAGGAACATAAACAAAAAGAAAACTTCTATATAGTTTTTCTCAGAAGTCGTAATGAAAAAATTATAGGCTAGTACAATAGACTGAATCGATTTGGGATCATTTTCGAATTTCTCAAACACTGGGGTTTAAAAAGTTTCGTTTTGGTTTATAACTCATCCATGATTTTCGGCAGAATTTTTAAGTCACGTTTACATGAGTAAATTTAAACTTTCAGGTTTGTATGGGAAAATTAAATATTTTGTAAAGAAAAATCAATACTCGATACTGATTCTGTTAATTATTCTGATCCTGATCATGATATTGATCCTGATTTTGATTCAGATTCCAAACGTTATTTTGACTCCAATCCTGATCTTGATTCAAGTCTTGATCCTGTTTCTGGTTTTGATAAAGATATAGATCCCGATCCTGATTCTAAATATGATATCCATGCTGATGCAGACCTGAGCCTGAACTTTTTCCCGATTTTGATCTTGCTTCTGCTCCTGATCATCGTACCAGATTCTGATAATGAACCTGAAATTGATCTTAATCCAATAAAACTGAATCAGATTCTGATTTTTATCTTGATACTGACTGTGTGGGTCAAACTCAATATGAGAACCGCCGTGCATATTATAAGACACATCTACGGGCACAGACACTCGTCATGAGTTCGGTCTTTATCAATCGCTATCGTAATGGATCCCTCCTGTACCTATACACCGCGGACGTTCTTATATCGTCACATTGGCATTATGTGAATTCCACACTGGCACCAATACTGATTCCTGCATTTGAATCTGATACTGATATCCCAGCAAACATAAAATCGCATATGAAAAATTGCTCGAGTCGTTAACAACGCTAATGCGAATCGCAATTCTTACGGTATAAATTAAAGGTCGTAACAATGGTTACTTGAAGTCGGATCAGATGTGATAAAAAGTGCGCCATATTTGCAGATTCTGAAAACGATTCGGCTCGATTTGTTCTCCCGTGTGGGCTTCAAGTGAGAGAATAGCCTTTTTCTTCTCTCAGCGACTAGCAGTGCAACCAGATTGCTGAAAATCAGATCAAGAATCGTCCAATGAGAGAACCATCAAATATTGCTGCTGGCAACCACGGTTGCCAATATTTTTTTTTTTTACAAATTTAGGGAACTTGAAAATAAAAATCAGGAAAAATCAGGCTAACATAAAATGATCGAGCTGAGTGCCTTTTATGGTCACCGTTGTAAAATGTTATTTACCGTTCATAATTCATTTGAATTAGATATATGCTCACTGTAACAAACGCGATATATTTTTTTATTTCATGCCTTTTATCCATATTTCCTATCAAAGATTGAAATATAGCGTATTTCAAAAATGTGATTCGGCAGTTGTTTGGAAATCTAGTTTTTTGGACTTGTTTCATAAAACTTTAATATTTGAGATACTTATCAAAGCCTTCTGCAAAAATTCTTCATAGTAGTTCTCGTGAAGTTAAACTTAAATGTGACAGATTTCAAATGTTTTCGTAGCAAAAGATACGCAAGAACAGTTTTAGAAACTTTAAACAAAAATTCCGTATTCTATAAAAATGTACATTCATGTTAATCCTCTAGTCAATTGATTTTGATAAAAAATACATTTACCTAAGTTGCTGACTTTACAACATATATTGAATTTGTTGGTTCTTAAGTACCAAGGAAAAATTTATTTCCAATTTCGTAAACGCTCCTTTATTCGTACGAAGTTGATGGACACGTTTTAAAATTCTACAAAAATAGTAAATTTTAATAGGAAAACTATAAGGTTTGTTTGTTTTGCTTACGTTTAGTAGCTTTTTCCTATATGGTTGCCTTCTGTCTGAATTTCAGCTATTTGCCTCCGTTAGTCACCTTTAATATTTATTATGCTAGGTTAAATTTGAATTCAACTATTTCTCAATTAATTTCTCATTTATACTCGACAAAGCTCTCGGTTGACGTGATAGTTTGGGAACTACGTACTTCTGTAGTGTTTCCGTATAGCCTAGATTCAGAAGTTACGAGTTATTCAAACCACTTAAACATTACACGTACGCTTACCTGCACTCGATCGAGAACTTTAGCACTATTTAGCCCTGAGCTCAAAGATTAGATACAAATAAGGAGCTTTGCTGATGCAACCTTTACACTAAGCGCGATTTTCTTCTTGTGTTTTGTTTATGTTTATCTTAATTCCCTTTCCCGCTTAATTAGCCAAATTCACTTCTCACGTACGTGTGAACTCATCTTCTCATTGTAGAACTGTCAATTGAGATTGGGTGCGTTCAATACCGTTTTCGGTATCAGTTCAGTGACAACATAAATCAGTCATTTATTCCGTTTCCATACATATTATAATGAAGATTATGCAATTGGCTGATTGTTGGGCGAAAAACGTGATTTGTTTAACTGTGAATCGTCCAGCTTTTTATAAGGAGTTTCGCAATATCTAAGATGAATAGCAACTGTAGAATAAAACTTGGTTTAAAAAATAAAAGTTTCACGCAATAATCAACTTTTCCGAAGATTGCAAATAACTTTGAGTTTGAAGTTAAAAAACAAAAATTCCTTCTGTTGAAATGAAATTTCGTTGAAATTTCAAACCAAAATGAATTATAGATATTTTTCAAAATATAAGTCAAAACGCTTTCCAGTTTTCAACAAAGAAGTAAAAAACAATAAAAAGATATCAATGATTGATTTATCATAAAACTGGTTTTTTAAAAGCCTTATCAGGATGGATGCAATAGAAAATCTAAAAAAATCGAGTTCAGGGCGCCAAAATCTTCTAAAACCAATTGTTATAATACATTGATAGACGATTTGAATCCAACAAAGTGTGAAGTTCAACGTTGGAATGACGACGAGCGAGCACTGAATTTCTATTGAGTTTTGAACGGATCTGTACAAATTTTCTGTAAAAACCAAAAAATCAGGCAAAATCTGGCTTTTTTCCAGGGAAAAAAGAAGCTTTTCAGGTTATCAGGATATACCTTCAAAAATCAGGCAAATTCTGAAAAATCCGGCACATTGGCATCTTTGCTGGAAACGGTTCGCATGCGTTGAAAGTTAAAACTTGTGCTCTCTTGCATTCTTTCAGTGTGCTCGAATAAGGTGTCGACTATCGTCCAATTCGTATTGTTTTTATCGCTTTAGCCAAAAGGTTAACATATCTATTAGACTGTCCTAAATTTGTATAGGAAATTCAAAACCTGTGAAATGTTATGCGCTGCAGGCTAGTATTGATGCCAGGCCTAATAAATATTTCATCTGAAGACTTCATTTCGATACTGTCGTAGCTGCAATTCCAAATTTTAATCTTTGGAATTCACGGATGGAGAACACATCACTTCGGTCTAAAACTAGTTCAAAGACTGACTCGACAACCGTCATCCAACTCCCACCAAATTTCTCATGCACGCTTTATTGATGTAGTAGTGATACATTGTGCTGTTTCTTCAAGCTTACTACTACAAACAATATACATTCCGCCAATCATAAATTGAATCAAACGCGCTATTGCAGTAGTATTTCTTTGCCACAGTTCATTGCTACATATTCAACCGTTGTCCAAGTATGCGTCGTTCAAAGCATTACCAACAAGGAATGTTAAGTCTGTTCATGATTCCATTCTCTAGCATCTATCTACCACAGATACGTGTTAAGATAATAAAGGTATTAGGCTTCAAAAATGAACTAACTTTTAATGAGTCAGGGCGGTTAACAGTTAAGAAAACCACTCTTAAAAATGTTAGCTTATTTTTGAAGGCTTTAATATAACTTCTTTATTTTAAGTCTTATGGAAATTCAGTGTTCAGATGCAATATTTGTCATTATTTGGGCTTTAAGAAAACTTGTATTCAAAAGAAATTGGCCGGAGGGAATCAAATTTACTGATGAAAAACTGGTTTTTGACATTTCTCCCAAACAAAATGTCTTAAAATCCCATACCAACTTCAGACCCGTGAACCGACCCAAATTTGGCATGACCCAAATTTGGCATGACATCTTGTAGGGGAACATGCCCTATTATGCGCCACCTAAGCGAATCGCTGATTTTCTATGTATTCCACGTACAAATTGTGTTGAAAATGGGTGCAATCGTTGAAGAAAAGTGTTTTCTACAAATGCCTATGATATTTTATAACTCAAATTGCTATAGTTGCTTCAAAAACTTGATTTTTAAAAACCATATTCAAAGCCACAGAACTAAACTGTGTTGCAAATACGCGCCGCTGTGTATTCAATATGCGCCTAGCAGCCGAACACACCCGAAAGCAGCCGAAGACCAAAAACACACCAATACTTACAGACATTTTGACTGAATAGAAAATCAAAATGGACTAATCAAAATTTTCAAAAAAATGAAAAGTAGATTTTTTGTGCTGAATTAACGCTCAGAATATGGTTTTAGACTTTTTGTTCATTTTCAATGAAAATTGGCCATTTTGAAAAATTAATGCTATTTTCAGCCTACTACGATTGGCGCGTTATAACGAGCGCATGGGCCGTGATAGAACATACCCATAAAAAGCATACCTTTGCGAGTTCAATATGATTTTTTAGCATAAAATCATAGTTTAGATGCTCCTCTATCGATGTGTCAGAAAATATTGTCTTATTCGTTTTTCTCTGCTTGGTGACACCTTATTGAAAGTGTTTTAAAATTTAGATCAAAATGACGAAAAACCTAAATTGTGAAATTATCACGACACAGGGGCATTTTTAGGAAAAATTCATACTTGCCATGACCAATCACAGCATTTAGAACAAATTGGTAATATTTTGCAGGCTTCAAATGTTTCAGATTCTTCAAAACAAAGGTGGCGCGTATTAGCCACATGGGGCGTTATATGAACTTTTCCCCTACTAGGCCTAGGATCAATTTTAGCCTGCCGCGCATAACTTATCAAAAGTGGGGTCATTTGGGGCACTTTTATATCTATGTATATTGCATTTTGGAAGGTAAATGCTGTTTCTCGAGTTTAATACGATCATTCTATAATGTGTATGAAACGTATAACAAAGTTGTTAAGAAATATACCTACAAAACTGTTTGCTGGGATTGGTTCCTGTTCTTGAAACGGATTGTAATCCAAATTTTGATTCCTGTTCTAATCCATCTTAAATAATCCGATTCTACATTCAAAGGCACTGCAGTAAACAAACGAAATTAAACAACAAAGGACTTTCGAAATGGATGTCCATGTTCAGAAGCACCTTTATGAATCATCACGGCAATCAACGATAAGCAGGCTTGGTGATATTATAAGATATCTCTTAAAGAGCATGTCTTTTAAAGTGAAACATATTTTCATTCGGGAATTTAAATCTGCACCCTTTTATGCCCCTGTTTTGTGCAGTATATTAGATGAAAGAGTATTTTAAATAAAAATAAAAATTGATGTTTGAGATTAGAACCAATCTTAAAATGCTGTAAAATGTTAACAGGGTCCACTATAGGTGTCATATTCAAATGACATTTTGCTGTCTTACTGGAATCCGTGTTTTGTAGTATCGTGTTTCCATCATAAAAAAAACTTTACACCTGAAAAGAATTAGAAAACAAAACCCCCTAATTTAACGGTAAAAAAGTTCTATTAATAACTCATAAAGCAACACCATCATCTAGAAGTCATAAAAGTAATACCATTATTGATGGAGAAGCCAAAAGTGCCTTTACTCACTAATACTGTTAGGAGCTGTAGCTGACACTGCGTTGGTGTAACGGAGTTGAAGAAGAATAAGCAGGAGGTGTTTCGAAGGGGGGTGGGGGGAGCAAAATTTTGCTGTGTGTCTTACCATTAACCGAAGATAGAACGTCGAAATTCGGTGCTACGGGAGCAGCTGCCGGAGCCTGAACTGCCATTTTTCCGGCTCGTTGAAAGCACTTTTGTCTCCTTCGTGATTCTTTTTTTTCTTAGCTCACTCTCCTCAGATGGGCTGGCTGGTTCACAGAATATGGTGACAATTACAAGATTGCTGTTGCTGTTGACGGTTGTTGTTGTTGTTGTTGCGTATATGGTTCTAAGTTGTTGGAACACAGGCAGAAAGAAGGAAATAAAAACGGCATGGATGGAAGCTGAAGGCTGTTGTTGGTTTTTCCAACAGTTTGGCACATAAACGCCAGTGGCCGTGGCCAAAACACGTGCAGCGTACATTTTGCAAGGGGTTTCCCGCTTTCTCGGTATTTCCGGAGAGATTTTCTTCCATTTTGGGCATCATTGTGCAATTTGGCACTTTTTTTTCTTAGCTACCACCGGCACTAGGGAGCCAGGGACACGTTCAGGTTGTTGTGGAATTTCTATTTTTGTTGACCCATCCCCAGACCCACCCCCACTTCACATCGCCCTGGCTAGCTGGCTAATGGCCGGGAGAGTACGTGCCAATTTCTCTGATGGCTGGCTAAAACTGATTACCATGGTAGTGAAATCGAGTTACACCGAGTTCTGTACTGTTTTTTTTCTGGTCTGTTTCTTAGTGTAGTACGATATGAACCGAGGCGAAAATAAAAAGCCCTACTTCTAATTAATAGGGTGGAGAATTGATTTCATAATTGCATCTGTTACAGCGTGGAGGTCATGGTAGTTTCATTAACTAACTGGGGATTTTTAGCGCTGTTGCACCTGGAGTAATAAGTTTTGCCTAGTCAGTCAAATAGTAGAAGCAAGAGTAAACTGGAACCAAAGTAAATTTGATGCGTCGAAATTGAACATTAATATTTGAAGCGGTAACTTTATAATTGCTAGAAAAATTGATATTTCACATAGGGGAAAGGTTTCCTAAATGGGCCTATCGGGTTAAATGACCCTACGGCTGTTTGATGAAATGGCTGACTAGACAGCTTATCTGACCAATGCATTTTGAGGGTGATACGCTTAGAACATAAGGTAAGAAAGAATTTTATGAATTCACAATCTCAAAAAAATTTAAAAAACCATACAAGGTTTTGATACATTTTGATGTAATATTTCGACTTTTAAAAATAATACGTAAAGAAGCTTCAAATAAAAACTAGGATGGTTTTTGTTTCTTACTTAAATGAACATAAGAAATAAAACATATTTCAGCTTTTGTGGAGGTTTAATAATGATTATATAGTGGTATAATAGAATATTTTTGTATGACCCCATCATGTTTGTAAAATGCCTCCATCCTAAAATAACAGGTTAAATAGAATAAAAAAATGATTTTTATCATTGAACCTTCAAATTCAAGCTCTGAATAATATCTTAAGAGAGAATTGAAGATCTAAAAATAGATTTGATAAAGTTTTTCTCATGGTTGAACTGCCTCCATAGTATGGCAACCCTAACTCTTGTTTTATTCCATAAAATTATAATGTACAAAGATTTTTATAAAACTTCAGCTTTGCCGTACAGAAATTATTGTCCATAAACAGAAATTTTGTTCAAAACATAAATAGGCGCATTTAGCCCGCACGGTTTGAGGTTCGGCATTTTAGACAACACTTATAATGAAATCGTTCTCTTGGAAACAGAAGAAAATTTTAACATAAAAATTACTCCAATGTATAGAAAACAGATGCCTGCACAAGGGTATATGGTTTTTGTACACATATTCGATGTGATATTTGATTAAATCTGTGTTCTGCTTAATAGGCGCATATAGCCCGCTCCTCCCCTATAAATGATGGATGTGGTGGAAATATATAAATCATTCGGCATCCATTGAATGACGAATGTCATTACAGTGGAATTTTTTATTATAACGAACAACTTTTGACTTACTAGTGTTAGAAAGTTTTTCTATTAAAGATTGCTACAACCTTCGTAAAATCCTTTATAATAATTTGATTCAATTGTTTCTGGGTTTAGAGGGCTTTAAAGCAATTTTTTTAAACTTCATTTATAAAACCTTGAACACAACGACTTACAATTTCCTTTATAATCGTAAATTATTCCGAGTGTGTTAATTTTTTTTTTGTTTTTCTTGATTTGGAATTTTCTTTGATTTTAGGCTGCCTAAATCTGTTGACTACGCAAATATCGATGGCTTTTGTTACAAAAAGCTGCATTGGAATGGAAAAGTCTGGCGCAACTATTGATGAAGTTTCATTAATGTCAGCCTCGCCAATACAGATATAGTATTTTAACAACTTCATCAAATTTACGTTAGGCGTCATCCATAAATTACGTAACGCAAAAAATGCACTTTTTTTACCCCCTCCCCCCCGTATGTCACAAATCGTAACGTTCGACGTACCCCCCTATGTAAATTACAAAACGCTGAATATTACCCCCCCCCCTCCCATTTGCTCATGTTTTTAAACAGGTGAGAGTACTTGATCTCCTTTTCTTATTTTCACCATATCTTTTTGGAAAAATTTAGCAACTCGCACTCTTTTACATTTTCTGACAGCGTTTAACTTCAAGTTTCTATGCTCCTAAAATTAGAACGATACTTGAACCCGTACATGAACTAGAAGCATTTTCGTGGGAGTAAAAAATTGCGATATTTTTGAAGTTGGGGGAGACTTGATCCTTTATGCAGGAAGCCCTAATCCAAGCAAAAAATCAAACAAAACCCCAAAATAGAATGTTAATTGACTATTTTGGTCATGTTTGTTCTCATTTCACAACCTATAATTGTCAGAAAAAAAAATTCTATAGCTTATTCTCAACCCTTATGTCATTGCATACTTACGGGCGCAATTTTTTATAAACAAGAGAAAATCAATTATTTTAGCCCTTTTCTTCAGATAATTGATGGATGAATATTACCTATTGGATAAATATTAGTTATCTCGTAATCAACAATGACCACGATCCATTAAGAAGAAGAATATACCGGGATCATTTGTACCCATATATTAGGGATCAATTGTACCCAAAATCAACATTCTAAAAAACTTTTTCTGAAAAAGTTGGGAGTTTTCCATCGCTTTGAAAATATTGTATTTTGAAGTTCATTTTACACTCGATTACAGATTGATGTATTGGAATAAATATTTTTGATATAATATTTCCATGTTAGGATCATTATAAAATGATAAAAAAAGATCTTCAAGTCACATTTTGTGAAATTTTTTCAAACAAAGTTCAATAACCCAAAAACTTATTTTGTTAAAATTTTTTGAGCTTCAACCATTGCTCTTTTGTTCCATTTGGCACATTTTTCTAGAACATTTAGTCTTTGTACGACATTTCAGTTTGGAGATATAGCTAAGAAATCAATCCCAGGGATCAAATATCTTCATTCTCTCCTACTGATTTTCGAAGGCAAAATCAAATTTTAACATAAATTTTTTTTAACGTTCTTCAAAACGGAATCAATATCTATCCAAATCGCTTCTTAGTACTCATTGATGTAACTCTCTAATAAAATAAATTAATTTCCTTATTACGAATTGCTCTGTGTTTGTTAACTGATGACCTACCTTGTTTACTTTATTTTGATCAAGGTCCATTACTTGTTATGCAAAATATACTTCACTTAGCAATATTCGTGGAAAAAAAAAATTGCATTTTTAGAATCAATTGAGAAAAAATAATAAAATTCTCGTTTTAAGATTAGATTGAGTTCTTGGGAGTAAATGTACCTAATATTCGGGTTTTCAACGGTTATTTCACGGATATCCAATGCATATGTTATGGAGTCTATCTCAGAATCTTTAAAGAGGGAAGGTTACAAACCAGTTTCAATCTTGTTGAATTTAAAAATTTTAAGCTGATTCTGGTTTGCTTATTATTCTGCAAAAAATTGCATGACATCGAAAAAACTGCAATTAAACTGAAAATTTTTAAGTAAAAAATCGTTACGTAACGATGAGTATACCTCCCCCCCTCCCCTTTGTCACAATTCGTAACGCTCGAGCTCCCCCCCCCCCTAGGAGCATTACGTAATTTATGGATGCCCCCTTATACACTAGTTTAATTTGGAAAACATGTTTTGAATGAATCTTCTCGTCAATAACGGGCATGGTTTGGTCAACAATGTCGATTACAGGATCCAAATTGCATTTAGTTAGAAACCATTTTACTCAGACATCGCCATTTATATGACGAAGCCGTCGCTCGATTCAAAACGACTCAGTTTTTCCGAGTAGCGGCTACTCAGATGACACGAATATTGGCACTCAGCTGGGAGGAATCATTCTCGGAGGTGCACCAGCAGCAGCGAGGCAAATCACAATCCGGATCAACTGCAATATTTTTTTAACTCTGGTTCTCCAACGACACAAGACAGAACGATAAAAAAGCAACAACTGTGAAAGTTAAGTAAAAAAAGTTCATGTTTAATTTAAATCATTTTAAAATAAGCAAGTTTAAGATTTTTGTAAAAAAATAAGTATAGGTATTCCAAAATATTTGACTGTTTTTACTATTTTCATCTATATTATATCTACATTACTATTATTTTAACTGGGTTGGACTATTACTACCTAAAAGAAACGGCCAAAATTCGCTCCGGAATGATTCGCGCATTCTGAGTAATCCCGAGTTGCCGCGAAAAAGGCTGTTAGTTAGTTCTGAATGAAAGCTTTTTATTCAGAACTAAGTTATTGCGGTTTTAGCGAGTACATAATTAAACAAGTACCAGAAAATTGCATCGGTGGGTTCATAACAAAAATATGCTCATATGCTTATTATCTCAGTTTTGTCTCGCTCTTACACACGGGAAGAAATTTTTCATGAATAACCAACCAATCGCAACCAATTTGCAAATCATCTCTTGTGGGAATAATGGGCCACCTTTGTTTTGGTGTTTTTATACACTTTCATAACTTGAAATACATTTATTCTAGCTGCAGGGCCGGATTAAGCCATCGGAGGGCCCGGGGCAATTTTTTCTCGGAGGCCCCAATAATTTGAATTTTTTATCAAATACTATCCTAGTAAATACAAAACATTTTAAACTTGTAAAAAAATCTTCAAATAGCAATGTTGTCTGCGTAGAAAATAGTTTCTGGTACATATCTTCAAATAAAGTTTGTTAATGATTCACGTGCAAACATTACGGAAGAGATTAGAAATATCTTAGAAATGAAAACTCTGATTTAAGCTGCGAAATGCAAAATTTAATTCTCATTTTTTTAAACCTTTATCACCAGCTTTAAAAAAAATTACCGGATAGATATTTTAAATGATTTTCACAACATCTTTGGTCGTTTAGTTTGTGCTTATTCGAGAAATATTTACCTAGTGATAATTAGGAAGTAGCATGAAGATTTGAAACATAGAAAACAAAATAAACAAAATAATTAAATCCACATTCCATAGAGATAAAGATATAAGAGTTTAAGAATTGAAAACTTTAAATCACGTTATATTCAGAACCAAAATTCAGTGTCTCAAATCTAAATCATAATTTAAAATCAACTTATGAGGAACAAAATATGAATTAAATAAAAAAAAGAGATACAAAGTTACAATCAGAGCAAAAGCAGCAATTGCAACAAATGTAAATTTCAATTCAATGTCTTTGATACACAAAAAATCTGTTCATGAGATGTTTTTAAATATATGTAATTCTCATCAGATAAATTTTTTTTAATCAAATTATTATTTTAAATTTGACGAAATTTCATTCGATGCCCTCAAAGCCAAAGGGGTATTAGTGGAAAAATGATCGGTTAAAAAAATTGAGAATAAAGATTAAATGTTGAAAACACAGAATCAGTTATCATTGAAAAAAAAAACAGATAAGGAATCCAAATGAGTTTAGCACCTTAAACAAAGATCCTGAATTTTTCAGGAAATTCAGAAAAATTATTAAACTGAACTTCAGTAACTGAAAAGACAACACAAGACATGAAAATCCCAATGAATTGAATCTGGAAAAAGATAAGATTAAGATCATAGAAATATTCATGTTAAGAAAATCACTCAATTATACTAGCAGCTCAATTATCAGATCGTTTTTATGATAATTTGAGAATGATCATTTGGAAAATGATATGCAGAATTCTGGATATTCACTTCAGTAGACGCTAAAATTTTGGTTAAATCAGTTGAAAATGTTCCAAAACAGATTTCAAGTCTAAGACAGAAATTGGGATGGAAATTCAATAAAGAAACCCTGTACTGTCGATTGGTCCAATTTAAGCAACTACAGTTTTTTTTTTAAGATTTTACTTTCAAAAATAGGGAGGGAAAAGGATTTAGAATTTATATACCAATGAAAACTTCAATAATAATGATTGAAAGGTGAAAAGTTATTATAATACGCGGTATTATATTATTACTGCCCGGGTAAAATACTGAAATGTTTATCATAAAGCGAAATTAGCTGCTATTTTAGTGCAGTAAACCATAACTTGGAAACTTAACGTTACAACAAACATTATTGTTGTGCAAGACTTTTGAATGTAATGAAAATGAGGAGATGTTTTTTCTATATTTTACCTGTTCTGTACAGAATATCGTAACTGATATGTTTGGATAAAAAAAGAAAATTTAAGGTGTTTTGCCTTATATTCTTCTTAACTTTTTTTTTTTGAATTCGGCTTTGTTCAGAAGATTTTGATATTCTCAGCTCGCAAAATGTGGGAGAGCTCCTTAACTGCTTACTCTAGAAGGCCCCCTAAACTTTTTTAAGACAAAAACTAATCTAGATATTATTTCAAGGGTGCCCTTTAGTTTTTATATTTCAAGTTTTCATTCCGATTTTCTAGTTTTGATTTCTTTTCATGGATTTGCAGTAGTATAATTAAAGTAATGTTGAAACTTTTTTTCCCTCGGGGGCCTCCCTGAACCAGCTTATTTCAATTAAATGATGACATTCAAACTACCAGAAGTTGACTTTAAGGATGCTGTTCTATCGTTAGAAAATTGTTAGATTTGATGAATTGAACCAAAACTTTCGTGAGGAAAACGATACCGGATGATCCCATTGGCTGATATGAATGGATCACTAGCAATTGCTCTTGCTATTTTATAGCAGTTTTGTGAGGCAAATACTCTGACCAGCATGACTATTTGCATGCCGGAGCAGGTGTAAGTCAATGTTTCGTTGTACTTTTGCATACACAGTTAAGCAAATGCTTTCAAATTTCGCCATTCTTATGTTAGAACTAAGTCAAAGCTTCGGTAGCTGCACATTGCTTTTTTCTTAATCATATTGCCTCCCAATTATTTTCGACAATTTCGACAGAAAAAAAATAATACTAGGTGTCAATTGAATTTCTTGTTTATCAATCCCAAAAGACATACACCTGTTAAGGAGCTAATAACTTTTTTGTCTAAAAAGATACGAAGTTATGATATTCGACAAAGTTGTTCAGCGGAAAATTTCCTGTAAGAAATTTATAAATTGGCACAAAAACCATTAGCAGGCTCGGTTCCACAGAAGAAATAAAAATGATGTTGATTTTTCAGTACAAAATATTCAATTTTCCCATACAAAACTAAAAGTTCAAATTTACTCATGTAAACGTTACTTAAAAATTCTGCAAAAAATCATGGATGAGTTTTGGACCAAAACGAAGCTTTTAAGACCCCAGGGTTTGAGAAACTCAAAAATGACCCCAAATCGACTCAGTCTAATGGTATAGTGGTTTTTAGCTCTGGACAAATAAAGTTCTAGAATCACTAGTCACAGATCATGTACTGTTGCTACGGCATAGAAATATCTTCTTACTCTTTAATTTACTGGGTACAATAAATGATAGATTTCCTCACCTTTAATCAAGATTTAGACTGTAAAAGTCAGACTAATAAAGATATGGGAATGTTGAATTAATTTGGGATGATTATTAAATTTAAAAAGTTGCATGGAAGTCAATTTACCAGAGTATCTAGACTTGTACATGCCTTCTACAATTGAGTGTTTCAAATTAAAACTTTTTACGAGTTTCAAAATGCCTGTAGCCTGAAAAGTTTCTTTTTTGATTCAAAAGAACGAACAAATTTTTGCAGATTTCTAAAATGAGATTAACCCTTGCATAAATTGCTACAGTTTTTGTAAAATAATAAGAAAAATTGCGTTTTTCGTTTTAATTTTAAGATGAAAAAGGAAATCATCTTTTTTGTTTTTTTTTTTTTAATATTTTCAACTCATACGGTGCAAATCAAAATGCAATAGCCTTATTGAAAATCGTTGTCTACAACTTTTCCCAAGACTGCAAAGCAATAGGAGTAGTGAGAAAAAAGTTATAATTTTGCTTCCTGGTAGATTTTTTTCCATGAAATAAATCTACCAACAATACAAATTGCCAGAAACAAATCGTTTAATATTAAGAAATATTGTTCTAGAGAGAAAGTTCTTGATTTTGGAGTCTTGAGATATTCAGATAAGTTGGTCTCGGTACTGTAGTCATAATTCTATAGAAATGAGGAAGCATAGGCGAGATGGGGGCATAATGGCCACCTTAAGGAAAACGCTTATTTAACCATGGAGAACAGCTGTAATATGTGAATTACATTATTGTTTCGCGTTCAGACACTCAAATAGTCTATTGCCTAATTGGATGAAACTTGAAAAAGTAGATAAAAATGTTTAAAAATGCATTTTATGAATTTTTGCCGAAATCTGAAAACCAGTCACTGTAGAGGCATAATGAGAAACCCCCCGAGGCAGTATGAGCACCATTAATGAAGGCATAATGAGCGTTTTCTGCCGGGGATTCTAGCAGCAAATTCGACTCGATGAAGTCAACTGAGTAATAGAGCTACAGCTTGACTTCTATCGTCTAACAATTTGGCTTATTGGTAAGATGTCGGAGAGGTAATCAGTAGGCTGGAGTTCGATTCCTGGTCGAGGCGATTTTTTTTTTCATTTATCATTCATGATCGTGATTGCACTAACGGTGAGGCGTAGATTCATCAAACAAAGCAATAACAAAATAATCAAATAGGTCTGTTTGAAGAATTCAAAGAATTAACACATGCTCATACATTATGTTTCTGGTCTTTGTTTGACGGATGATGCTTTGATGCTATTAGTCGCATAATGTAACAATAAAAAAAAAAACAATCATGAATGGTATGTGCAAAAAAAAATCCCCTCGAACAGGAATCGAACTCGAGTCTACTGAACACCTCTCCGACACCTTACCAATAGGCCAAATCGACAGACGAAACGAGTCAAGCTGTAGCTCTATTATTCAGTTGACTTCATCGAGTTGAATTCGCTGCTAGATTATACGGCAGAAAATGCTCATTATGCCTTCATTGATAGTGCTCTGTTCGCCTCTAGTGAACAAATTAAAGTAAAAAAGCGTTTTAAAATTGATTAAAGTGAAAAATCAAAAATTTTATGATGTTGAAAATTGAGAAACAATGAGTAGATCATGTTGCAGTGCGTACATTTCAGATCAAGATGATTTACAGGTCATAAAAGCTTATTTGGTGATGCTCAAAAATTATAATATTTTCGTCACTTGAGAACCTAGCTGGTTATTATTTAATATTTCTGTAAAGATGAAAAGGATATTTCTTATTTGGTGAAAAATTAATACTATGGGTAGTACGAAACAAGTCCTTATGAAAATTTGTTTAAGAAAATACGTACTTATGTAGAAAAAAGGAGTGCTCATTATGCCCTGGGTGTTCATTATGCCCTCATCTCCCCTACGCATGTCACATAGAATTTGACATTCGAAAACTCTACCTGATGATATTTTTTGTTCAAATTTTCTGTTTAAGATAGATCGACTATCACACTAATATTTCACAAAATTTGAGCTTCCGAAAATATGCTTGATCTGAGATACAGTAATTCTACGAAAATCGGACTTTTTGGAATTTTTCAACTAAAACTGCAATATCTCTGAAACTACGCATCGCCTACTGTAGGCTGTAACAGTAGACTGAGTCGATTTGAAGTCATTTTTGAATTTCTCAAACCCTGGGGTCTCAAAAGCTTCGTTTTGGCCAAAACTCATCCATGATTTTTTGCAGAATTTTTAAGTAACGTTTACATGAGTAAATTTGGACTTTTGGGTTTGTATGAGAAAGTTGAATATTTTGTACTGAAAAACCTACATCATTTTTGTTTCTTCTGTGCAACCGTGCCTGCTAATGGTTTTTGTGCCAAATCATAAATTCTTCAAAGCAAATTTTCCGCTGAACAACTTTGTCCAAGACCGTAAATTCGTATCTTATTAGACAAAAAAGTTATAAGCTGTTCAACAGAGGTATGTCTTTTGGCATTGATAAACAATAAATTCAATAGACACCACTGCTGGGTGCCTTGCGAGGTATTGCATGACTACTTTTCATGCAATACTTCGCGGGGCACAATCAGTGGTGTCAATTGAATTTATTGTTTATCTATGCCGAAAGATATACCCCTGTTAAACAGCTAATAACTTTTTTGTCTCATAAGATACGAATTTACGGTCTTGGACAAAGTTGTTCAGCGGAAAATTTCTTTGAAGGAATTTTAAATTGGAACAAAAACCATTAGCAGGCTCGGTTCCACAGAAGGAACAAAAATGATGTTGATTTTTCAGTACAAAATATTCAACTTTCCCATACAAACCTAAAAGTTCAAATTTACTCATGTAAACGTTACTTAAAAATTCTGCAAAAAATCATGGATGAGTTTTGGACCAAAACGAAGCTTTTGAGACCCCAGGGTTTGAGAAATTCAAAAATGACTTCAAATCGATTCAGTCTACTGTAACAGTGCTAAAAATTTCTACAAGTGCACACACATTTTTAAGGTTTATTCTCATCAGGAATTGAATATCAAAAAAAAAATTTATAGATCATTCAAAATTACACTTATTTTACCATGAGACAAATCAAATCTATCCTCAGTAAATGGAAAAAACACACACCTTTTTGGTGTGAATCAGTTCATTAGCTGCAAACATGTGAAAGATACAAAGGCATTTAAAGTTGACTGCAAATTCGACTGCAATGTCTATGAAATGGTACAATGGAATGGTTGAAATTTTGCAGAGTGACTAGTAAAGCTAGCATGTTTGAAATTTTGGAAAAGCTCTGGATAGGATAAAAAGTTAAGCTAGATAAAATATTTTAAAGCTGAACCCAAAAAGTAGAATTTCTCTAGAAAACAAGTGAATTCAGTATTCTTCTAGCGGATTCATAGCAAAATAGTTTAAAATTTATTAATGTTATCCAGAGCTCTTTTTATCTAAAATCGTTTATTAAGTGCCTTCTATTGTGAGAAAGATTCTCATTTATTCGGTTTGGTAGACTTTACTGTGTGATTTTTGAATCTGTGTGTCTTTTAGCTCGTAGCAGGAGCAACATTAAAACTTTTTTTTTTGTTTCGATTATAGTCGTTTTACCATCTTTATGGCATTCGCGACTTTATCAACGTTGCAGTTGGCGGATCGTTATTGAAAAACTTATCCGGTACAACTGTGTTCGATGTTTCCTCTTGGGCTCGAACTGGACATCGGCTCAGAAAGCAACTGACTTGCCAACTGAGCTATGTCACAAGCCCAGTTTATTTAAATTTGTGAATAGTGATTAGAATGATATATTTGTATTCTACATGCCCATATTTAAATTGACCTCCGGAAGAAAAAAAAAACACATTAAGACACAGGTAAAATACTTCCCTACGGCTTAGCTATGTTATTGCCTCCGTAAATATTATTTACAATTAGTCAAGAAGTGCAATTCTACGACACTTCAAGACGCTTATCAGTCCAGACGGCACCGGTTGGTTGGTTGATTACTCATATTTAATATTTACGATGGAAGCCGCCGGTCCTTACCGGTATTGGTACATGGATCACGTACAGTAGCGATGGTAAAAATAGTTAACTGTGGTTTGTTTTTAGTTTCTTTTAAGCTAGGGTGTTTGAGTTGAGTTGAAAAGTTTTACAATGAACAACTTTTATAGATTTTTGTATTTCGGATAATTTTTCCCTACTATCAGGAGTCGGACTAGAGGTAATTAAAACCGAATACAAACATAATTATATCGATAACAAGATTGTTACTGGCAATTAAAACTGGCTCAACCACGAAAAGTCTCGTAACATTGTGTAATCTAGTCCTCAAAGTTCTAATAACGGGAACCGTTTATTTCTTAAGAAGTCACCGATAGTTAAAAGCAGGACCTACATATGTTCTTATTCTGTGTACAAAAAGATGGTTGATGATTGGTTGCCATAAATACACAATGTACTGAACTCATAAAGTAGGATATGACATAACCACATTTCCAAACACACTGAACGACCATCATCGGGCCCATCCTTCGGTAGGGGTTCTCTAGGGTAGTCCATCACCTGAGAAAAATGATTCGGCTGTAATCTTAACAAAAACAGAATGGCTGCCTTTTAAATTTTCATTTATTTCAATTTTTTAATTTATAATTTGACTGCCCAATTTCTCAGTTCAATCTTTCCTACAAGTAATAAATACTGGAAAAATTAAGCTAACAAAAAATTTACTCGATGCATCCTACTGTACGCACATGTCCTGTTCTGGTGCCCGTAGTTCGTTTCATCTTTCCTCGGCTTGGCTCGGTAGGAAGGTATGATATTTTTATAGCTCACCATAAAAGGATGGACCATTTTCTCGCCATTTTTCCAAATGGTTAACTCCTTTGTGTCTTGTGGGGGGGCGAGGAATAATACTGGTTGCATCTCGTTTTTTTTTGTGCTGCTTCTTAGCATCAGCTACTCAAGCTTTTGTCTCTCTTGAGGAAAAGAGTCTTGCCGAGGAGTTTGAGGGGATGGGCTGGCTTACAGGGACATGTATCATAGTTCCGTGCTGCCTTGTGGAAAATCTTCAAGAGCTATGACAAAAGAAAAATCAATACCGTCGTAAGAGAGACAATTAATTTCAAGTGGCGATAGGTAAACATTGCAACCCCCGAAGTGGTTAGTGTGGAAAGTAAAATTTTGGTTTTTTTAAAGAGAGTATGAATAGAAAAATTGGCCAGGAGATGCCGGGAAAGAAACTTCATCAAAGCTTATTTTTTATTTAATTTTCATTTCAACGATATATACTTTTGGATTTTCAAATTCGCTAGCCAGTAGCTTAAAGGAGCCATAATTGTTTTTTTCTTTATTCTATATTATTTTACTACATAAAAACATTCGAAATCAAGAAAAAAATGCTAACGGATAAAGAGAACCGAACTTGAACATACAGTACCGTTCATAATTGTATAGAAACTGAAAGCACGCGAACTGTCACTTCGACTTTGAACTTCCATAACTGTTCACTCTGATGATATTTTTTGATCAAATTTTCTGCGTTAGTTAGATCAACTATCACACTATCATAACACAAAATTCACTCAATCACTCTGTAAAATTTTAATAAAAAATGTAGCGAAGTTTCTGAGATATTGTAGTTTGAATAGTATAAGTCCAAAAAGTCCGATTTTCGTAGAATTACTGTATCTCTGACCACACAAACTTCAGAAAGCTCAAATTTTGTGTTATGATAGTGTGATAGTTGATCTATCTAATGCAGAAAATTTGGTCAAAAAATATCATCATAGTAAAAAGTTATGGAAGTTCAAAGTCGAAGTGACAGTGCGCGTGCTTTCAAGTTCTATACAATTATGAACGGTACTGTATCTCATTTAACAAGAAGTCTGTTTCGCCAACTAGGCTACCGGAACTTGTTGGATATTAGTATACATGTTTATTTTTCTTGACTCTGTTTGGACCAATCAAAGCTATGAGAAAAAAATTTTTTTCTTGAAAATTGCTTGCTTATTTAAAATGTTGATACAAGTTTGATTCATTTTTCATTTTTTACGTGAAGAATTCAATCCAAACAAAATTAAAAAAATATATAAAATATATAAGTTTTGTGAAAATTTCTGGACCCAGAATTTATTTAAAATCAAATCTGTTGAAAGTGGACTTTTTTCAAAGATCGCGTTTGCGGAACCTCTAGACATGGTTTTTTAGTCGGCCCCATATAAAAGTTTGTTCCCCACATCCTAATCTACCATTTGGAGAGTGAGCCCCCAGATTCCCATACATTATGCAATTTTGGGACACCCTAGTGAACATATCTGAACATTTTTTTCCTGATTCAATAACGCAAGCGTGCATCTTTCAATTGAAATTCAACAGCAAAGCCTAAAGAAACTGTTTGTAATTGTGCTCCAAATATAGTGGCCCCCAGTAATCAATCTCGGGCTGATTTGTGGTTCCAATCAGTGGACCTGTCAACGGGTTTGCCACCAGAATAAAATGTGATAAAATATTCAGTGCTGTCTGTCAGCACTGCGATGCAAACTATGAAAGTCCCATAAATCGAACGCCTACACTTGTTAAAAGAAGTCGAGGTGAATACGTAATGTATTCATTGCGTGCTAAATAAGTGTTGGCTCCCAATTTCATTTGTCTGGCATTTTAAGTTCAAATCAGGGTGAGTGCACTTTAAATCTGTTCGAAAACCGAACGAAGGACACCCTTTCAAATTGAAGTTATCAATTTTCTTACCCCAATAATTTGCTTTTTATCCAAAAACTTCAAATTTTACAATCAAGGAAACATTTTAAACAAACCCCATGTTCCTCCGAATCGACCGATGTGGCTGCACCGCATTCAAACACAATTAGTAGTGAATTTTTAATTCTCTTCAAAATCCCACACGTAACCGCTTAAAAATGAAAATTATGGTTATGGTGCGGGTTGGCCAAATTACCGATGCAAATAACGCAGGAAAAAAAAAACACAACTCGATGACTGTTCTTTGGCCGGTGATGGGGTTCATTGGTGGTTTTGAGAAAATTGATTTTTATTTTCGGTGCTGTTACCGCAAACTTGCTCCGGTGATTTATATGGTGCCGGGGTCCAAATGAGGAAAGTTGAATACTTTCGAAAGCAACTTTTGTGAAGCGAAAGAAATGCCTATATCTACCATTAAGAACTCTGAAATTCGAAGAGCGGAAAGCAGCGATGTAAATTTCAGATTAAAATTCAATGCGACGTTGAAGTTCGAAGTAAAAAATTAACTAAAGGTTCAACTAAAGATGTAGGTTTGCACTGCATTACAGCTATAGAACTTCAGATTTAAGAAAAGTGACAAGTACTGTGTATACCTTGTACACTTAAAAAGGTTAGGAAGGCCTTACTCACGAAGATTCTCTAGAACAAATTAAAATTTATTCAGAAGCTAAATCAAGAGCTCAATTTAGCAAATTATCTTTATAAATTCCCTTTAAATCGAAACTTCGTGCAGTTGTTTAAAACATAATTCCACGTGTTTGAAAAAATCAAATAGATTCCTATAGAAGAGTTGTTATCTCTTCAAGAGTTCAAGAATAAATTTACATCTAAGGACTGTATTCGAAAAAATGCAACACTTTCATTTGTGAATAACTTTTGGATGCATTGATGGAAATTGATGAAATACCTAGTAATGTAATGTTCACATGTGCAAAATTTTGTGGCGATCTGTCAAGTAGTTTTTGATATAGCGTCTAATGAATAAGTTCATTCACTTTAATGTTTAGGCACTACCGTTTTTATAAATCAAGGCTATTTTTGTTGACGTTCTTCATTTTTTTGGAATGCGACCTTCAAAATAACTCAAATTTTTATATTTTATCGATGCTATTACATGTTCAGCAGATTGTCCACTTTCTGCGAGAAAACAACATTATTAACTTTTTAACACTCCATCATAGTTTTCGCTTAATGGCAGGAATCCAGATCATACCGAAAGAGAGTATTAACTTTAAGAAACCTTTGAAAACACCATGGAAGGAAAACGGTCGCTTTTATAGGTATTTTTTGTTATATTTAGACGTTAATTTTGCTAATCATTATGTACCACATCGATTTGCATCTTCTACAGATCGACAGCCAAATTAAGAACTAGGTAATTTTTTTTTAAATTTTCTTCTCGTTCTTCCCCGGGATGTTTGAGCGAGGCTTTTCAATGAACAATTTCTGACAAGAAATCCGCCAGGTGCCCGCTAAAAACAATTTCCTACCGATTTCCTTTTCGAAATTTTTCAAAAACTCACCCCGCTAACAGGACTACCATTTTGCGCACGATTTAACTACCGTATTTTGTTTATTTTATCGGTGGACTTTTTTTTTTTCATGAAGACACGACGTTTGGTCTGTTTTTCGTTTGTTGAACGAAACAGACAGAAAAATTGACCAGCTTTACCTCTTCTCCAATTGAAAGATTCGGATAACGCTTTGTTAAGCCCCTCACTTCCCATACATCCATGGGATTAATCATTCTTGCTTTTATTCAAATTTTAGCTCCTCTAGGATTTCAAAAACGATGTACCACTTTAATGGTGTATCAACTCCTGTGTCAACGAATATCGGCTAGCCATCTCATGCTCATGCGCTGTTACTGGGGCTACCTCATCCGGATACGGCCTGGTTTTAAAACTAGACCCAAATCGTTTTGGCAGTACATCAAGGACCAACAACGGAAAGAATCCGGCTTACCGTCCTACATGTTTTCGGAAGACAAGTCGGCTACTTCAGACCATGATATTTGTAACCTCTTCGCTGACAAATTCCGTAGTACTTTTGATTCTGGTTCAATATCTCCGAACCAGTTGACTATTGTGGCTGGTAACGTCCCACGTCACATCGTAATCGATGACGATGCCATCGTGAAGGCGACTGCTAAAGCTGAAATCCAGTCTTTCTGCAGGTCCGGATGGCATACCAACGACTTTCCTGAAGCAATATATACCACATATGCTGACTCCTATAAAACGAATCTTCCAAGCATCGCTCTCGGAATCCACGTTCCCTTCCATTTGGAAAAAGGCTTACATCCCGAATAGCCAAAACCATGGTATCACATTCATTTTCCAGTGATTTTGAGTATGACCATGTTATTCATCGTAATCACATCACCCCAGTTTAAAAATTTCAAAAATTTATGCACTTACATTTTATTGTGTAGGACAATGACAGTCGAAGCCGGTCGAGACACTTGGTTTTTGTTCTCAAAAAAATTCTATCGTCAGAAAAAAAAATCAGGAAGCTTTAGTGAAAAATATTCATCAAGATGAGCGCAAAGGTAGGTTCTATCGGAGCTTGAAAGGAAAAAAAACATTATTAATCTTTTTATTTATCATTTCTAGCGACTAAATGCCTTGACAAATTGGAAAGCCGGTATCCCGTAAAGTCTAAGGCCAACCCAGCTGGTGCAAAACGAAAATATGACAGCATCCCAATAAAGTTTTTCATCAAGTAATTCTTAAATGAGTTTTTTCAATAATAATAAAATGTTGATAGAAAAATAAATGTTAACAAGAAATGAACACGGACATTTTATTTTGAGATCACGAATTTACATAGAATTTTATCTTCCTTGAAACAATGAACATTCAATGAAATTCAATGAAAAAACAATTAATTGAAATTCATGGTTTTTTCATGATGTTTTGCTAAATATTCGGGATGTTTCCGGTCTACAAAAAAAGGTGCCGGGAAAAAAGTAAACAATTCTCGCGGTATTTTTGCATTATGTGCGATTGCCAAACTGTATGAGCTGGTTTTCTTAGATACATTTCTCTCGTATTGCAAATTTCATTGCTCTAACGAACAACATGGATTCATGCTTAGGCGCTCTACGACAACAAACTTGTTGCATCTTCCGTGCAAGACAGCTTTGTCAGTAGATCTCAAACCGACTTCTTCTACTCCGACCTGTACGCGGCTTTCAACAAGGTAAACCACAAATCGTATCATATTTGCGGCTTTTTACTGGAATAGTTCCATAGCTACCAGGTAGGACAGAAACTTATTGTACGAACAGGTGAATCATTTTCCAATCAATTACCTGCCTCTTCTGGAGTACCTCAAGGGAGCCTTTAGGATCCATAATATTCCTGATCTACTTCAACGATGTGCTGTTGCTTCTCGATTGACCAAAACTGGCGTATGTCGACGACTTGAAATTATTTCAACCCATCACCAGCCCCGAAGGTGTGAACGTCTTGCAGAGCCAGTTTAACATATTCGCCGCCTGGTGTGATGTCAATTGCCTTTTCTTGAATCGCAACAAATGCACGGTAATTTTGTTTTCACGCAAGTAACTCCTGCTATCGGCTGATCATTTTCTTGGACATGAGGCAGTTGTACGAGTTGAGCGTGTAAAAGGCCTTGGTGTTATCCTGGACAAACGGCTGAATTTCAAGATCCACACAAACTACATCGTTGATAAAGCTTCCAGATGCCTGGGTCTTCTATTCCGTATGGCAAAAGATTTTAAAGGATATTTATTGTCTCAAGAGTCTTACTGTAGTTTGGTTCGATCGTCCCTCGAATATGCCCCGGCTGTATGGTGTCCCTACTACCAAAATGGCTCGGAAAGTATCGAGGCCATCCAGAGGCGTTTTTTGCGTTTCTCTTCGGAACCTGAGCTGGCAGGATCCGTTCCGACTTCCCTGTTACGAAAACCTGTGCCGCCTAATCGACAGGTTTTTATCCAAATTGGTGTTTTGACTTTTCAAGTTTAGACGTATTTTGCGTCACCCAATTTTGGCGACGAACGTGTTAAAGCATAGTTCAGTAACTACTTGCGACGCCTTCAAGGCTTAAGGAATTTAAGTCTTCAGCAAAAAGGTAGAGGTACGTGTCCTCAGCAAAAAAATGATCGCCTTGGATAAAAATCCTGAACGAGACGACAACAGAGGAAGAACTAAGGGTGGTACTGGTACTGGTACCGAAAATCCGTATTAGAGGTTTTTCTATGACTGGATCGAACGTTGGAATGGTTGTAAAACTGTATGCAGCTTCTAATGTTTAAGATGAGGTATATTTGTCGTAGATAGGATTAACGGAGAAGTCACTCGAAGGAGCCCCAAAGATCTGGGAACCTGGAATACCTGAAAAAAAAACAGGCGAATGCCTTTGGCAGACAATACACTTCGATAAGATTAGTCGAAGTTTTAATAAGGGAGCGGAACTTGAACGATCGGTCTTCGAAAAACCTAACGAGGGTATTCTTACGCGCATGCGTGTCTTAAAAGTTAAATAAGTCCAGTAGACTGTTCCAAATTTGTATTAGAAATTTAAAACCTGTGAAATGTTTTGCGCTGCAGGCTTAAATTGATCCTCGGTCTAGTACAAGATTTTATGCCAAATTTAGGCCAGATCGGAACACGAAAAGAGGGCGCTCAACGAGCCTTAAGTTTGTATGAGATTTTGAGATATTTTGTTCGGGAGAAACATGAAAAACCAGTTTTTCATCAATAATATTGTTTCCCTTCGGTCGATTTCTTTTAAATACGGTTTTCCAACATTAAAAATTAGTCTTAAATTAATTCGTTAACCAAAAGCTAGTGGACTAACGGTTTTGTGCCAGACACTGATAGAAGGTTGTATGCAACCTGTAGGAAATACTCAAAAATTTATTGCAGACAATGCTTTTAAAAACATCGAACTCCTTCCAAATATCTATCTTCACTGATGTCAGCATTTTCATGACTGAGGTTTGTAGGAAGATCACAGTCACGAATTTTAAAATGAAGTGACTTTTGTTCGACTGTCAGTCAGAGATTGCTTTGTGCATAATCGGTAGATTTTCGGTTCAAAGTAAAATGTATACTGTGATTGAAGAATAATTTCACATTCACACTAGCATTTCACCAGTTTTGAGCTCTGCTTGAAATATTTATTTCTCAATTTCTACGAACTTGTTGGTTGATTGCCATTAAAACGCAATAGCTTGAATTTAAACTCTGTGTAAAGAATCATAACAAGTCGCTCAATTTGCTGTTTTTTACCATTCTTTAACGAAAATTACTTGTTAAACCCATAAAAAATCACTTCTAACTTTTCTGTTCATCTTTATAAACTTTTAACACTTAATACTTCATCGGTAGGTCGAAATAAAAAAATTATAAATCTTTTAAGCGGAGGTTAATTTATCTTTAAAATCCAAATAATTTAATTTGTTGTTCTACTAACACAACTTTTCAATATATTCATCGTCATAATTTGTAGTTTTATGATTTTTGTGCCGTCTACTGTATGTCTTTGAAGACCAACACTTTACTGTCAAACTTGTTCATTCATCTGGAACGGCACCTATTTGGTATTGCATATCTGTACCTCACAGGCTCACAGAAGAAGAACAATGCCTGTCCAAATGTACGCAATTTGCAGAACAAAAACATCGAAAATAGGTTTTTCATACGCCTACGACACGATTCTCTCCCGAACGGACGAGAGCTTCGGTTACCATCACCATTCCCAAGCACAATGCACGTTACACTTTTTTTGGCCAAGGGAGGAGGGCTCTGAAATTTAATAGCAGGTCCCGTTCCAAACGCGCGCGCGCCCCCATTACTGGAAGGTACTGTGCCCGGAGAGTTCATTAGGTTGGAAAAGTTATAGAAACAAAACAACAACTAAAAACAGCACACTGAAAGCATTTTCGCCTACAATTCTTGTCCAGGGGGCGTCGCGAACCTTAATGCACTTTTTTCAGTGGCACCATCGACCGACCGGCTGATGCTCATATAGTGATGAGACGATGGAAAAAACACTAAACGACCTTTTGCACTAGAAATTTGTTTTTCAAATACTCTTATGATTTTTATCACTGATTTGAGTCACAATAATATACATGCTATTGATAAATATTTTCTAAACGTTCATATCATTCCCTTGAAAAAGATATGTAATTTTGATCGAAACGTAGGAAAATTGAAAAAATCAATTCAACTGGTCAACAAACTATCCAATCAAAACAATTGCCCGAAAAAAACATCACGAATCGGTCACTGGAAACAAGAACCACGAACTAACCCACCAATAAACGGTAAACGGACGTCATTGGTGATTCATGCCTCGGCACGCGATGCTGTGGGGGTGGACATTTTGGACGCAATTCGGTTGTTGTATGAAAAAGTGTTTGTTTTTGCTTCTGTGTTCTACTATCAAAATACTGGAGCTGGTTTCGAGGATACCGAGCCGGAGTTCCGCGCGCCGAGGGTCCGACCGATCGCGACCCGTTCCGTCTGAAGACTGATGAAAACAAGATTAACTAACACGGGCGACACGGAGTGGGTCCCCCGGTCCGGCTCGGGATGTGTTGCATGTTGCTCGGTTGCTTGCCAGCAAGGCTGAAGGAATTGCTCAGGTGCCGGATAAATCTGTCCCAGTCACCTTTTGCCGCTTTTCCGTTTTCCCCCCGTTTCGGTTTTCGTCACCCTTCTAGAGGGTTATTGGAGTCCGTGTTTTAGGATTGAGGCAGTGGTGCGCAAACCTCTGATGAGTATTTTGGATTTTGGGCAGTCGGTTTAAACGTTCTTAAATTTAGCCAGGACTACTATAATACACTATTACGGTTCGAAAACAGACATCTAAACCTTGGGTTCACAACTGTTTCTTGTTCCGACAGAAGGCAACTTTACATAGAATTCCGTCTATAAATGGTAAATGGACAGCGGACAGTTCTGGCTGTTGTCTACGTTACGAGGCGTTATCTCATTCAGGAGATAGTGATAGATTCTAGGGACGGATTTGTGATGGCAGAAATTACCGGAATTATTTTCTGCAGCGACTACACTTCACCAAGATGGACAATCGGGGAGTTCAACACAATGTTGGATGAACTCACTCACAAATTGACAGGAAGGGCCTCTAAAGTGAAGGATGTCGGAATCCTGTAGTTTTAAGGTAACCGCCTGTCCAAAAGCGGAGATGGAATACCAAAATGTTTTATCAGGAGGTTTGCGTTGAAGCTTTAAACATGCAGCAGGATCGCTGAGGAGCTCACGGATATGATGGTAGCGGTGTGCGACATGAGTCATGACCATGCTCAGAGTATATATACTTGAGTGACGACTATTGGTCGACCTCAAAAATTGCAGAGGTTCATGCCAGCTACCTGAAATCTAGGCATAACACTCAAGCGAACTTTTATTTAGAACCAGCAAGGAGAACTGTTACAGAGTACTGTGTTAGAGCATAGATGACTACCCTTGAGGTCAAGGCTAGAACGTTGCACTGGAGAGATTCGTTGGGCCTAAGTCTCTGTCCGAAAAGTGACCTGACAATTTGCCGGAGATCATTGCGCATCTTTTCCGACAGCATGGCCCGATACAGTAGCAAGTAACCCCGACGTGGTAGTCTACAACATCGAAGAAATAACAAACGAGGAACTTGCGGCTATCGCTAAGAAACTTTCCGTGAATAAGACCTCATGTCCAGATAGAATTACAAACTAAGTACTGAAAGTGGCAGTACGGACATTTCCGGAATATTTTCAGAGGGGATAAAACTAATAAAGCTTAGTTCTTTTATAAATGGGACAGATACGAATGCGTGTATCTTAAAAACCATTTGTTTAATCTAAATACTTCCTATGAAGGAAATGAAGGTAGTCTTATGTTAATTCATGAAAAAAATTGAAAAAAAATATATATCGTTTTTTTGTAAGAAAAAATACTACTTTATTCTTGGTACCTCCGGCCTGCGCACACTTTTTTCAGCCATGATATTCATCAGAGTTTCAAACTTATAGTTTTTCAAATCTGTATTTTAGATGGCTACATCTTTTTCTTCAATTTCTGCTACTTTTCGGTCCAATACTTCTCTTTTAAAAGAAACTGAGGCTTATTTAGTGGATACGGCTGTTTCGAAATTGCCAAAACTTGATTAATCTTGTGCCACTTTAAAACGTCTTTAATGGGATTTCTGCTTGCAAAATCTGACAATAACGAAGTAAAACCATCATAAGATTGAATTTAAAGTAAAATCGGTTGGTATAGATCGTAGATTGCTTTTTAGGCTTTGAAAACCAGCGAAAACCAAAGTTTTCGTTTTGAAAATTGTTTTTTAATCTCCACAGAAGCAGAATATTGGCAAATCATTATATTTTTTATCAAAACAAACAGCAAATACATACTTTAATATGCTAGCGACCTTGCCACAGGTTATAGGATTCAAATGCTTAATTTGTTTGAAATAGGGTTTTTCATAAGTTTTTTCTTCCATCAGAAATCATCTGTCTTATAGCCTCGGTACCGGTAATACAGCTTACGAGCTCCTGAACTAGCAAAAAATTGTTGTTCCAGGTTAGGTTTGAATGACTCGTCACTAGGCAACACTTTCAGCTTATCGAAGGAAAAAAATCTACACTTAGTTTTCCGCTTTTTCAAAATTAAAAATGCTGGTGTGAGCCTTGACTTCCCTTATGATCCTTAACCGTAGTTTCCGATCATGTGGTTCACTCCAATGCTTGATTTGAACTTTGTGGACATTTTTGACAGTGTTTGCATACCTTTCCACCTGTAAAACGCAGTAATTCTTTGAATAATCAACGGTTTTATCAGCTATCAATTTGATAATGATGGATTTTGAAGGAAACTGTGCAAAATTTTTTTTAAATTTTTTTCTTGCACCATGAATATCTCAAAATCGCGTTAATTTAAAATTAGGAAAAAAAATAGTTCGAATAGTACTTTTTACAGGCAGCAAAATGCTATAGAAGTTTTGAACGTCCGATTACTAGTAAACAAGCAATTAGCAAAAGAAAGTGCCACATTTCTAAAAGAACGAAGCTTTATATTGGTATTCAATTTGATGAGACATTCAAGCTTGTCCCTTTTTTTTTTTGAAATTTCGAACTCTCTTCTCGACTTGCTTTGAATTTTTATCTTGCCTCGAGCTGCTTTCCCAACCCACATGATTATCAATTCGATAAGATATTGAAGCTGTCCTCTCAACTCGCCTTTCAATTTTAAGCTGTCCTCTCAACTCGCTTGAAATTTTTATCGATATGAACAGGCTGTCTTTTCAATTTGCCTTTCAATTTCAAGCTGTCCTCTAAACTCGCTTGAAATTTTTATCGATATGATCAGGCTGTCCTCTCAAATCGCCTTTCGATTTTAAGCAATCATCTCAACTGGCTTAAAATTTTATAGATATGATCAGGCTGTTCTCTCAACTCGCTTTTAAATTTTAGGCTGTTCTTAAAACTCGCGTCAAATTTCCATTGATATGATCAGTCTGTCCTCTCAACTCGCCTTTCAATTTCAAGCTGTCCGCTCAACTCGCTTGAAATTTCTATCGATATGATCAGGCCGTCATCTAAACTCACCTTTCAATTTCAAGCTGTCCTCTCAACGCGCTTGAAATGTTTATCGATATGATCAGGCTGTTTTCTCAAATCGCTTTTCAATTTCAAGCTGTCATCTCAACTGGCTTGAAATTTCTATCGATATGATCAGACTGTCCTCTCAACTCACCTTTCAATTTTAAACTGTATTCACATCTCGCTTGAAATGTTTATCGATATGATCAGGCTATCCTCTCAACATGCCTTTCAATTTCAAGCTGTCTTCTCAAATAGCTTGAAATTTCTATCGATATGATCAGACTGTCCTCTCAACCCGCCTTTCAATTTCAAGCTGTCCTCGGCTCGATTGAAGTTTCTAACGATATGGTCAGTCTGTCCTCTAAACTCGCCTTTCAATTTCAAGCTGTCCTCTCAACTCGCTTGAAATTTTTTTCGGTACGATCAAGCTGTCCTCTCCACTCGCCTTTCAATTTCAAGCTGTCATCTCAACTCGCTTGAAATTTCTATCGATTTGGTCAGGCTGTCCTTCAAACTCGCATTTCACTTTAAGCTGTCCTCTCAACTCTCATGAAATTGCTATCGATATGATAAGTCTGTCCTCTCAACTCGCTTTTCAACTTCAAGCTGTTCTCTCAACTCGATTGAAATTTCTATCGATATGATTGATTAGTCTGTCCTCTATACTCGCCTTTCAATTTCAAGCTGTCCTCTCAACTCGCTTAAAATTTCTATCGATATGATCAGGCTGTCCTCTCAACTCGCCTTTCAATTTCAAGCTTTCATCTTAATTGGCTTGAAATTTTAATCGATTCGTTAAGGCTGTCCTCTCAACTCGCCTTCCAATTTCAAGCTGTCCTCTCAACGCGCTTGAAATGTTTATCGATATGATCAAACTGTTCTCTCAACTCGCCTTCCAATTTCAAGATGTCATCTCAACTGGCTAGAAATTTCTATGGATATGATCAGGCTGTCCTTTCAACTCGCCTTTCAATTTCAAGCTGTTCTCACAACTCGCTTGAAATGTTTATCGATATGATCAGGCTATCCTCTCGACTTGCCTTTCAATTTCAAGCTGTCCTCTCAACTGGCTTGAAATTTCTATCGATATAATCAGGCTGTCCTCTCAACTCGCCTTTCAATTTCAAGCTGTCTTCGGCTCGATTGAAATTTCTAACGATATGGTCAGTCTGTTCTCTCAACTCGCCTTTCAACTTCAAGCTGTCCTCTCAACTCGCTTGAAATTTTTTTCGGTACGATCAAGCTGTCCTCTCAACTTGCCTTTCAATTTCAAGCTGTCCTCTCAACTCGCTTGAAATTTCTATCGATATGATCAGGCTGTCCTCTAAACTCACCTTTCAATTTCAAGCTGTCCTTTCAACTCGATTGAAATTTCTATCGATATGATCAGGCTGTCCTATCAACTCGCCTTCCAATTTCAAGCTGTCTTCTCAACTAGCTTGAAATTTCTATCGATATGATCAGGCTGTTCTCTAAACTCGCCTTTCAATTTCAAGCTGTCATCTCAACTGGCTTGAAATTTCTATCGATATGATCAGGCTGTCCTCTCAACTCGCCTTTCAATTTCAAGCTCTCAACTCGCTTGAAATTTCAATCGATATTATCAGGCAGTCCTCTCAACTTGCCTTTCAGTTTCAAGCTGTCATCTCAACTGGCTTGAAATTCCTTTCGATTTGATCAGGCTGTCTTCTTAATTCGCCTTTCACAAGCTGTCCTCTCAACTCGCATGAAATATCTATCGATGTGATCAGTCTGTCCTCTCAACCCACCTTTCAATTTCAAGCTGTCCTCTCAACTCGCTTGAAATTTTTTTCGGTACGATCAAGCTGTCCTCTCAACTCGCCTTTCAACTTCAAGCTGTCATCTCAACTCGCTTGAAATTTCAATCGATATTATCAGGCAGTCCTCTCAACTTGCCTTTCAGTTTCAAGCTGTCATCTCAACTGGCTTGAAATTTCTTTCGATTTGATCAGGCTGTCCTCTTAATTCGCCTTTCACAAGCTGTCCTCTCAACTCACATGAAATATCTATCGATGTGATCAGTCTGTCCTCTCAACCCACATTTCAATTTCAAGCTGTCCTCTCAACTCGCTTGAAATTTTATTCGGTACGATCAAGCTGGCCTCTCAACTCGCCTTTCAACTTCAAGCTCTCCTTTCAACTCGCTTGAAATTTCTATCGATATGATCAGGCTGTCCTCTAAACTCGCTTTTCAAATTCAAGCTGTCATCTCAACTGGCTTGAAATTTCTTCCGGTACGATCAGGCTGTCACTCAATTCGTATTTAGATTTCAAGCTGCCTTCTCAACTTGCTTGAAATTTCTATCGATATGATCAGGCTGTCCTCCAATCTCGCCTTTCAATTTCAAGCTGTCATCTCAACTCACTCGAAATTTATATCAATATGATCAGGCTGTCTTCTCAACTCGCCTTTCAATTTTAACCTGTCATCTCAACTGGCTTGAAATTTCTATCAATATGATCAAGCTGTCCTCTCAACTTGCCTTTCAATTTTAAACTGTCCTCTCAACCCGCTTAAAATTGTGAACATGATCAAGCTGTCATTACGACTCGTTTGATATTTCAGATTATTTCAATTTACTCATTTTACCATTTTTTTTCTTACTGGGTAATTAATAACATGCTTGGTTTTCAAGCAATTATGATGAAATTTTTTTGAACGTGAACGTGGTCCTCGCCTTTGTTAACCTTTTTTTGGTTCAATTTCTTTCGTAATTTCCCGTTTTTCGAGGTCAACAGGAAATGACCTGCCAGGGTCGCCAAATGTGCAGACCTATCCGGAGTTTGCAAGCTCGGATTCAGCACCGGAGAGCCCTCGGATCACGAACGACTGACCGACTGGCTGCACGCTGGAGGAGAATGGCCCGGTGTTGGTTTAATCAATTCATACAGAGAGTTGCTTGCGGAAGTCTTTGACCGAAATTTGGTACGGCTCAAGAGTTCCCATCAGGTCATTTCCAAGGACATTGATATTGTGCCCAGGAGGAACGTAGCGCACGGAACGATTTAGACTGGTTCGAGTATGGTTTGGGTTAAAAAGAGTAATCTCAATATCGGCAAGAAACTTTTGGATTCAGCTCCCATATCTTTTCGATAGATAGATGGATTTTATAGTATAGTTTGATCTATAAGGATGTTCAATCAGTTGTCAGCTGAACAGGTATACACTCGGATGCCGGAATACCTATCTGTGACGATTGAACGTTGAACATGTTGAGAAATTTCGAAACTTTCTTGTGAAATAGATTCACGAAGGTATATGAAGATCTTAAATACAATTCAACAATGCCAACTAAAAGTTTTAAAAGTGCTCAACGAGAATTTTATAACAAACGCCTTCAAGTGTATAGCTAGTTTTATTTAAACAGAAATCTTGAAGAAACAATATTAGAAAGCGATTTTTTCTTATTGAGTTTTTTCTTGTTTCTTGTTGTTCAAAGTTGTTTCACTCACCGAAAAAACTCAATAAGAAAAAACCGTATAAAAAGTACCGGTGATAAACTTTAAAGTGTTTTTACTCGGTCAAATACACGCTTCGTTTATATTCTTTTCAAACATCAATTTCCGAAACTTCAAGCTCCCAATGAATATTCACCAAACAGAGCGGATATTCCTTAAAGCTGTCACATTCATTAGTGATTCTTGCACCAAACAGTATAAATCACGTTAAAAGCATTCATCGTTTAGTTTGAGAACCACCGTTTCCGAAAGATGAAGCAGCACAACCTTTGCCGGAGCTGTGTTTGTGTACGTACATGGTACGCTGTGCTGTGCTCCTCAATCACATCAACGTGAAGTGTTTTTGAATATAATTAATATAGAGAGAGGAAAAAATCGAGTTCATCCCAGTCATCGACAGCAGTAGCTCTCGGGCCATCATTGGGAGGAAGGACGACGATGTAAACGCGGGCAAGGAGTAAGCGAGAGCCAGGGCAAGCAGATAGAGCATGTATTCGAGCATAGAAAAAAGGTTATGTGCCATGCCAGCCAGCCAGCCAGCTAGCCAATACCGATCGAACAAATCCGTTCGATCAGAACATGGGACAAAAGCTCAAAGCATGATGAAGATGACAGTTTGGTACAGATTCAGACTAGAGTTGTGTGCCCTAGAGTGGCTGTTTACCTTAGCAAAATTTGATGAGGTATACAGCTAATTTAAACGTACGCTTGGAAAAGGGTATATGAACGTATTTTGAATTCAGTATTCAAAATTATAAAGTTCTTTTGACTCCATATTTCCAGAATACGTAAGCCAACTTACACGTAATCCATTTTCCTCTTTGGAAGAGAAATTGTCAATCAAAGTTGGAACTTCAGAAGTAAATTGTATCTAGCAGTTATCCTCGAAAATATTGCTTCTTCAGTACACGGTAGGTAATTGAGATACAAACCAATTTTCGATACACCCCATCATTGAGTGCTACCTTCCGGAAAGGTTCGCATCGATGATGTTTCCTATTGACGACGACGACGACAACATGCAAAGGGGGTCCCAAAGTCAGTCATCCGGTGTGTAGCACATGCCTGTCAACATTTGCAAGAGATCTACCTCTACCAGGTGCTTCCTCGCAGCATTGGACTGGAAAAGCAATGGGGGGAAGAGAGAAGCACCATAAATGGTAGCATATCAGCAAGGGGGTTAATCCCGATTGCCGGAGGGAGGAATCCCTGAAATAGATGGCTGAGTTGAGAGCAGACGAGCAGCGAGATGTGTGTATGATCAGTGAGCCATATCAACAGGGCTTTTCTTTCGGAAAAATGTTGAGGGAAAAAGGCTGTAAAATTGATAATGAAGAGGTAACGACACGAGTGAACCGGTGCGGGATCCGATGGGTGGTTTTTGTGTAAAACAGATGATGATACGCATAAATAAATCGAAAAGGTCAGCTATACATATCGTAGAGTGAACGACTACAGTACATTTTTGGGCGAATGGAGGTCATAGAATGTTTGGGTTGTTGTCGGTTAATAGGAACTCCGAAAAATACGTTCGAGATTAAAGGGGAGAAACGAGTTAAGGATGCTGTTTAATTAAGCATATACAAACTTCGATGAATTTAAATCAATTTTAGAATCCAGACTAGAGATGTACCGAATAGTGGTATTCGACGAACGGCCGAATACCGAATATTGACCTTTTCAACTATTCGGCCAAACGAATACGGTCGAATATTCTATAGAGTATTCAATGAAAAAACCTTAAACGATTATTTCAATGCTTTCTATTTCTTCCATATTAATGCCTCTCATGTTTTTATTATTTTCAACCAGATCATATTATCGGATGATGTATTACAAGATATTTTTTAAGTGGAGATCTTTCTGATTTTTAAAATGTCATCAATAACTGAAAAGACATCAAATGGATAGTCGCTTCGAAGGCGTTTATCACCAAAGCGATTGCGTTCCTGTGAAATCTGGGATAAAACAAGTCGAAACAGGTGCCAAGCTATTTGGAATTGCTTGTCTAATATTGAATTAGATGAAGGTCGAATTTGAGCAAGATAACTTTAAAAAAGTTGTTGAAAAGATAGATTATCTTTAACCTTAAGCATACCATACTTTCAACCACACGTATCCAGACGGTCAGGCAACCAGAACGATTTTTGAGAAAATCAAAATTAAAAAGGGCAAAATTTATGTACATATATTTTGAAATATTTGAAAAATTTAACACAAAGTCTAAATAACTTTAAAGAGGAATTTGAGTTTTTTTTATTTGATTTAGCAAATAATCTGAACAAACCCGAGCAAATTTCGGGAAGTATTAAACAATATCTGGATATCCCGTTCAGATTTCACTTATCTGGTTTTTTTACTGGATTTATGGGCAAGCCTGAATATATCCAGAAAATCTGGAATAAACTAAAATCAAAGTATAAAGCGATACCGTTCAGTATTTTCCTGTACGATCTACAGTGAAATATACGCGGATACACCTTAGATGTTTTGCTGAAATCATAAGTCTTTAATGATTGTGTAGCTTTTTCAACATTACTTTTGGATATTTTATAAATTATTAAAAACTATTTGGAAAATGTACAAGTCTGTAGTAGATATTTGGCCTAAAGCTTAGTTCTTTTAGAAATAGGACACTTTCTTTTGCTTATAGCTCGTTAACTAGTAATCGGACATTCAAAATTTTGACAGCATTTTGCTGCCTGTGAAAAGTACTAAAAAAAACAACAATTTTCAAAACGAAAATTTTGGTTTTCGCTGTTTTTTAAAGCCTAAAAAGAGTAATCTTGTATGTACACTTCACAAACTCCGATCTATACTAACCAATTATACTTGAACTTCAATCTCATGATGGTTTCACTTCGTTATTGTCAGATTTTGCCAGCAGAATTTGCATTAAAAACGCTTTAAAGTAGCTCAAAAATAATCAAGTTATGTTTATTTCAAAACAGCTTTATCACTAAATTGCCCTCAGTATCTTTTAAAAGAGAAGTGTTGAACCGAAAAGTAGCAGAAATTGAAGGAGAAGGTTGTAGCAATCTAAAATTCAGATTAGACGAAGTATAAGTTTGAAAAACTGTTCAATATCATAAATGAAAAAAGTGTGCGCCAGCCAATGGGAGGTACCAAGAATGAAGTACATTTTTTTCTTACAAAAAAAGATAAATATTTTTTTTCAAATTTTTTCATGAATTATCATAAAATTACCTTCATTTCCTTCATAGAAAGTATTTAGATCAAACAAATGGTTTCCGAGATACACGCACTCGTAACTGTCCCGTTTCTAAAAGAACTAAGCTTTATTCGGCCTATTCGGCCGAATAATTAGCTTAACTATTCGGTGAGTCGAATATTCGGCTTAACGGTTTTTCGGCGATATTCGGCCGATCGAATATTCGGTACATCTCTAATCTAGACCCACTTCGACAGCACTTCAATCGAAAATTTCAGATTATTTGAATTTGCATAATTGCAAATAAAAATCTCAATCTATCCTACGATTAACTGTTTTCCTTAACAAGTAATACGCCGCATAATTTTTTAACAATTTCTATCTGAGATTAGTTTTTTAACAATTTCTCGTTGGATTGGATAAGGTGCCGCTATTAAGCCTACCTCTTTTCTTAAATCTGTGATAGAAATGTGTATGACTTATTATAACTTTACACAAAATGTGGAACTTACATTTTACGCTGGCTGCCAAAAGATCAAAAGTGTCCTCGAACGCTTACCTGGAAATAAAAGAAAGAATAAACGAGATTAGTTAAATCTAAACATATTAAAAGCAACATTTTTAGAAATCTTTGTGGCTTCTCTGGTGATAAAAAAAGGTCACAAAGGCTAGACATCTATCCCACAAAAGCGGTACATGGCCAGTTTTTTTTTTCGAAATTGCCATGTCCATGGGTGCAATGGGACTAGCATTGGTCAATTTTGGGTCGATCTTTTAAACTTAGATTTTCAATTGATAGGATCAATTTATGCAGGAATAAATTTTAAATCCCTCTTTTGTAACACGGAATTCGAACATCGCGAGGGGGAGTGGGGGGGAGGGGAGTTTAAAAATAATGCGAAAAACAAATAAATTGGAATAAATTGCACGAAAGCTTGTATGCAACAAAATTGCTAATAAGGAAATGGATTTCTAACATAATTTTCTTACTAATTATTATAACAGAAACTCGAAAAAACATAATTTTACTGATACAATTAATCAAAACTTCTCAAACAAATCACAATGAAAATTTTATAGCAATGAAATTTTTGGTAAGTCATTGATGAATTTTTCAAAATGGTGTTTCTTATTTCGAACTAAAAATTTGCTTCAAAATAATTTCTAAGCAGTCTAGTTTAAATATTAAAAATTAATTATCCCTAGACAGATTTTGAAAAAAAAAAAATGAATTCTAAAATAAAAGTCAGATGAAGTAAAAAATAAACCATGATTAATTGTAAGGAAAATGATTATTCATCTTAATTAACATTTCTTTTCTTCATTTTCAAATGAAGGTTTGATTTAAAAATTCCGCTATATTGTTTTGAACTTGAAAAAAAAAATTAAAATGTAAATTTTTGATTAGGGAAAAAAATATAGGTTGTGTTTCAAGAACACCAAAAATTCAGAATTGAAAAACATAAACAAACTTATTCTTATTTTGTTTATTATACTTCATTCAATGAAGGAATAACATTTTGATAATGATGATGATACATGATCTAAAAAAGTAAAATTCAACCGGTTTTAAAAATTTGGGAAAATATCATTAGGTACAAGTATTTTTGACATTACTGCAGAAAGTTTAAAAACAAACTTGATTCCATTTAACTAATTTGTTGAAACCTGCAAAATTATTAGATTTATGCTTTAAAAAATAATTCTTTAAAAATTCGTTAAACGAGGAATGTAAACAAAAGAAACGTCTTTAACTTTTTTTGCAGAACTCAAAATTACTAGAAGTCATGAGAAAAGTTGATGACTGATTTTAATTTTTTTTTTAAATATATTATGTTTCTGTTTTAAAGTTTTGTCAAAAAATAGCAGAGAAACTAGTACATTAGAGCTTTAAGAAACTTTTTTCCTAACTCATAACTAGATGATTAATACAACTGTTTTTAAACAAAAACCTGTTGCTTCTTGTTAAAATTGGAAAAGTTCGATTTATCAGAGATAAATTTTTAAATTCCGGTTTTTCAGATCATTCAACCGTTTTTCTAAATCGATCTTAGAGATTGATATTTTCTTAATGATCGAACAATCCTAAATAAGGCCTCTCATCATATATCCCTAATATCCCTAATCCCTATAGTCAACTTGCGGCCCTGACCTTGGGTCTCATCTCAAACAAGCTTAACACGTTCGTCGACACGCTCATTTTGATAGTTTTACTAGCCGACCCATAAAAATTCTCAGAGCGAGAAAGTAAATAGAGGAAACTCCAAGATTTGCTACGTGTTTCTTAACTGAGCAGCTAACTTGAGTAAGAGAGCGTCATCCGTTTTTTGATGTGACGGGGCCTCCAAGGAAATACCCATGTCACCCGGATATGGGTCCCATGGTGATGAACATGTTAAAACCTTTCTTGAATGATCGTACTCACGCCATACGGCATACTCTTTAAAATCACTTTAAACGTACCTCTCCGCTCTACGACTTGAGGTCTGATCTATCCTCTAACGACTCGAGAGCCGATCTTTCCTCGTAGTGACGAATCGAGGCGTAACATATGACGACTCGAGATTAGACTTCTACTCGTGACGACTCGAGGTTAACGTTAAGGCCTGATCTGGCCTCTAACGACGAATTTGACCAATCCTCGTTATGACGACTAAGACCTGATCTCTCCTTTAACTACTTGAGATCTAACCTCTCCTCGAAATGAAGTGCGACATCCCAACACAAAACCTAAAGTTTTGCTTGAGGCGGTCGAGAGCAGCTTATCCTGAACTCGGGACTGTCACAACACACACACGGGACTTCACATAACGACTCGGATGATATATCCACAGCTTCGATCATCTGAAAAAAAAAAAACACTACTCAGTTACGCATCCGACGTTCCTCAGGCATCCACTGCGCAGAAGGTAAAGGTTTAACTTTACAATTCCAAATTGCTGCAACCGAAGAAAGCTCCCGGCCCGGATGGCTTTCCGAACGTTGCATTGAATGCTGCGATCATGGAACTCTCTGAAATGTTTCTATCATCACTAAAATACTATGTAACAGAACGCGAATTTCCTTATTTATGGTGTTACCGAACAAAGTAACAAACGGCAGATAGGTTTGCGTGTTTTGTTAAGTTTTTCCTCAGTGTATATCCAATCTCCCTTTCCATTGTCCTATCCCTCATTCCTTCCTTTATGCTGCATGGGTCTTTCGAGAACATGATGTTCGAAAAAGCAAAAACCGGCATCACTGTAGGCGGAGGAGGGAAAACTGACAATCAACGAGAGGACGGGCAGAAAGTATCGGACCGTCCGCAACTCCAGAAAAGTCGGCACAGCTTGAAGTAGTCGTGATACCACATCTCACCACGTGGGATCACTTCCGGTGTAGTCTCCAGCAATCCGCCGTTGTCCCGAATAAATTCGGTCTTGAGGTATCGTCACCGGGGCTGCACAGGATTCGTCGGAGCTCGAGGTTCCCGATTAATCCGGGTCTTGCAAATCGTGACCGGGTATCTTCGAGGCAAGTCACGCACCGTCTGGAAGGAGTCGACACACGCTATTTCTGGCCCTTACGAAGCTGTCCATCCTGCCAGGCAAGTCAAAAAGGTTGCTGTCATCGTCATCAAACAACAGCAATCGGGACCATTCCATCGCCAATTACCGTGTCCAAGGTCGCCACAGGAACCACGTGCACAACCACGTCCGGAGTTTAAAGCTGGTACCAGGTATGAGACGCTCGTTGTCCTCGTCACATCCACTAGCCTAACAATTCGGAGCTCATAATGCAAGTCCTGTCCACATCTCTTAAAAAACCGTCCTAATACAATGAAAAATGTTAACCTAACCCTCTTATGCACGCAAATCCGAAACACCCTTTTTTCTATTGTTCTGCCCAAGTCCACCTGTGATGTGCAATAACCATGGTCGTGAGTCTGCCCTAGAGAAGTGTTTTAGCCGACCCTGAATGAGATAGTCCGTCTGAGCAGCCGGCTATTACAATGGAAAAGGCAGAAACTAGCCCGTCTGCTGAAACCGGGTAAGCTTCCAAGAGAGCTCTCAGCATACAGGTCGATATATATGCAGTTCTGGAGAAAGTCATCTAGAGAGGAATCCAGATATTTACCGAAAGTTAAGGAGGACTGATTGAGAAATATTTCGGTGCCCGAAAAGACCGTATCAATTTTTTCCGGGATTTTCATCCCTAAGGATGCTTCATCCTTCTAAGGTCGTAGCACTGTAGACACCGTTCGCTCTGTCAGAGCCAGGATTGCCAAGAAGAGATATGATCGCTTCTGCACGGTGGTTAGGATGGGAGGAATGTCTTAAACAGCGTGAATTGGGCAACGATTGCATCATAGCTCATTCACATGAGTTCATCCGGCGTATCTGTAAAGGCTGGTGTAAAGCTTCTTCCATAACCGCCAACTGCAGTAGATATATAACCAGCGAGGGATAAAGACACTAGAGGCCACTAGAGGTGTTCCACAGGGGTCGATTCTTGGTCCGGTTCTGTGGAACATTACGTATGAAGAGTTACTGCTGCGTTAGCCCCCAATGTACGTAAAATTGGTCAGATTTGGAGATGACCCGGCCTTCCACTATGCGACGGGTGACTGTACAGTGTGATTCCGGAGGTTACCGGAGAACCGACGAGGTGAATTCTCTAGGTCCGATCAAGGTTTCTTCTGTTGTTCACAGCTTGGAAAAAGTGCACGTTCGCTCTGGCTTACGACAGACGAACAAACCGACGGGACTTGTTTGCCATGTCCGTTGGAGAGAAGGTGAGAATTGGAGCGAGAGATATCAATCGTGACAAATTTTACATTGTGGCAAATAGTGATGCCAGTTGAATTGTTTGACTTTATTAAACATTAGAGCAATATAGCATAAGAGACAATGAAAAGCTGGATGCGCTTCAAGAACCTGCCCCTAGCTCACCACAAAACCTAGATGGCGCTGATCACCAACCTTATACCAGCGCAAACAGGTATCATTGAAGTTGGAAAGTGATAATGGAAACAAAAACATAAAGAAGAATGAAAGAATACTTTATATGCGGGTTTTGCGAATAAATGGAAGTTTTAAAGAGGATTTGCACTGTAGATACATACTTTTGTATAATTTACGAACAATTCATCGCATAAGTTGACTCGAGTTTGAACAAATTCCTTAACCAACAAGATCATATCAATCGACCTTAGATAGTTTATGGAATTTCGAAGGAAGAGAACTTCCCAAAATTCGAGACATAATACATATATGTAGATACCTATCTAAAACAGTTAAACGATTTTATGTGTGCCTTAATATTTATTTTACCGGTTGTTTAACCATGTCAGATTGATCCAACAACCATGAAATGTTTATGATACTACGAATAGGTTAATGATATTAAAATCGCTATTATCCACCTCTTAAGAATAATCGCTATCATAACTACTAATGGGTTGAGATCTCAACATCTATCAGCACCCAATCAACGAACGTGTGCGAGAAGTGCATGATATTATTATTCCTGTCATTCCTTCATGTATCACAACTGCACTAAGGGGAGAGAGAGAGAGAGAGGTCGTGCTAAACGTGACAGGCGCCTTACCCTTTTTCTCCTTACTTAAGTGACTTCTGCAAACTCAATTCGTTTAGCAAACATGGAGTAGATTTAAAATTATCTAGGCCTGTTTGAAGAGATTAAAGGAATATCAAACGGGTATGTCGTCCGTAGGCAGGAACGTGTACGTAATGGGTACTGTACATAAATAGGTAAACAACGGCACATGCTTTATTTACCGCGATGTAGGTCTTACGACGGCCGAAAGACAACGTCATGTGTTGAATGCTGCTGCATGCCAGCGGCGACGCGTCTGAAAGTCAAGGCCGTAAGTCGATGAATGAATGTTATTCAAATAACGAAAACAAAAAAAAAGCGTGATGTTGCTCGACAGCACTGAATGACAACAATAACATGACGGACGACAGTAGTAGCACCAACAACATTAAGTAGCTGTCTTCAGCAATAGGTTCCAACAATTTGATTTTGCCAGTGTTTTGATCCAAGAAAGTTCAGGAACTGCTTTATTCTGTTAACAGAATGCACATCCAGTTTGATACTTGAAATTATAAAAGATTTATATTCAAAGAATAAATCTATCAACTTTGACACCATTTTTTAACTTTGAGTGTACGCAAATTCGCACTCGCAAGCAACATCTCGTGCGGGGCGCGTGAGTTAATGACATTTTTTTTTCACGTGCGTCGTCAGTCTGTGCAAATCCGTTTTCAGCCTTTGGATATCAGCTGGTCTGGTTATTAATGAGCGTTGCATGAATATGGTTCAGGAAGTGCCGCAGCTTGATCCGACTCGTCAATCGTCCGCAAAAATGATCGTGAATAATGACATTAACCTTCCATAGTACGCGGTAAATGCGTTCGGCAAATCGTTTAGTACCTACCTACCTATTATACTATCCGGTACCTTTGGTGGTGTCCTTTGAACAATTCAGTGAATGTTAATAGGTGCGCCACTGATTTTCCACTGTTTGCCTATATGTATCTGTATATGGATCTAGCAGTTCTAACGCGGAGAAAATAGGCGACTGTTGTTTCAATTATTTCAGCTAGTTATACCAATCATAAAAGTGCAGTTGATTTTTTCGCATTTAACTATAAATATAATAGACTCTACTTCAAACTGCAGATTGACCTTACGCAATCAACTATAAATATAATGGATTCAACGTTAATGGTATAATTGATTCAACTGTAAGTATGACAGATTGAACTACAATTGTATGATTGATTTTGGGCATTCAACTATAAATATAATAGACTCAACTACAAACTGATGATTGACTTTAAATCAACTGTTAATAAACTAGATTCAATTGCAATGGTATAATGAATCCAACTGTAAATATAATTGATTCAACTACAATTGTATGATTAATTTTAGGCATTCAACTATAATAATAATAGATTCAACTATACATTTCTGGTTGAGATTTTAACTAAGATATGGGTATCCTTCTGTAAATTTGTAAATTGTGAAAATGTGACTTTATAAATTCTTTAATTGTGAAAATGTTATGAAATAATATGCCTCATCCGAAAAAACAGTATATTGGATTAAATATATGCTGGGAATCTACAATATCCATTGTTGATTTCTTAAAATCAATCATAGAACAATAAATGAATCTATTATATTTACAGTTAAATCAACTATACCAGTATTGTTGAATTTACTATATTTATTGTTGAATGATTATAGTTGAATTTATTATATACAAAGTTGAATGACAAAAATCAATCATACAACTACAGTTGAATCTATTATATGTATTGTTGAACACAAAATATCAATAATATATATATATTTGAAAACATCAGATTTATAGTTGGTCGAGAATCAATCCGAAATAGAGTTGAATATAGGCGGAATATTCTTGGAAAAACTAAACTTTTTTCTCCATGAAGTGCTGATCGATTTTGACATATTGCAAAAACGAGAGGTAATCATCAAATTCTGGAAGGATGGCAGATAGCACTTTTTTCTTAAATTTTTTTTTGGAGAGTTTTGAGCTTGAACATTGAAATTTCAAAAGTAAAATCCAAAAGGTTGGAGGGAGTGAAATCAAACTGAAACAATGTTTCTGCAACATTTACTTAGTAAAAATTACTCCGAAATTCTCTAATGACAATTTAAAAGCTCATCTTGAACAAGAAAAAAGATGGATTCAATTGGATGAATTTTAGACCTCGTTGTTTAAACAAACGATCGAAACAAAGTTAAGCGCTGAAAGGCCAAACTAATCTGATATCATTCTGTGCCAATTATAGCGCGAACCATTCTGCAAAATGTTGCTCAATGAAGCTACGCTAGCAGCACTAACTTCTTCCTTTCTCCCCAACGCTTGAGGCAAAGTATCTTTCATTCATCTTCGTGCGGGGGAGTGGTTTGCCAGATCATGTTTGTTTATGTTGCCCCAGTCGAGTGTCAAGTTCAGGCGCGTGGAAGATTCCAGAAGAAATCAAACCCGCGGCAGCTAGCAATCGGCATCTCGACAACGATGAATGAACAAATTAGGTACCTACCTACTTATTCCAATGAACTAACCGCTGCACCAAGCTTTATTTACTTTCGGGAGCAACATTGCTTGAAGACCGTTTTGCTTTCCAGTGATGGAAATAGAACCAGAAACGGAAAAAGATGGCAAGGTCTGCTAAAATCCAAAAAGTACTTTATATAAAACAGATTTCTCTAGAATGTTCATTTTGGTGGTTTATTTTTTTCCCCCTTTTCAAAGATATTTTAAGGTAAAAATAAATGTGACCTCGATTTGATTGTTGGTCAAAGTAAAAGTTATCGATAAAGGGTGATACGGTCAAAATTTGGCCAATATCAACTTGACGTATTTCTTTCAATTTTACATTTAAAAAACCTGAACACCCCTCATTTTGAAGGTGTGTGTGTAGAATGTTACTCCTTTTTTGGAATTCATTCTTCAGTTGTCAAAATGCCGTCCAAGGAAGAAGTGCAGAGTATCAAAATTTTGTTCACGCATCGCGAAAATTCGAGCTACTCGCACGCAAAGCTGGCAAAATCGCTAAAAGTTGCCAAATCAACCGTTACAATTGTAATTAAAGTGTTTGGGAAGTCTGGATCGGGGGGAAATCGAAAACCGGAAGCCGCTGAGACGACAAAGAGAGTTGCCGGTAGTTTCAAGCGAAACCCTAACCTCTCTCTCCCAAAAGGCCCAAATAAGCTGGGTGTATCGTCTACAACTGTGCATCGAGCCAAAAAACGAGCCGGACTATCGACTTACAAGAAGGTAGTGACTCCAAATCGCGATGATAAACAAAATACGACGGCCAAAGCGCGATTCCGGAGGCTGTACACGACGATGCTGACGAAGTTTGACTGCGTGGACGGACGACGAAACCTACGTCAAAGCCGACTACAAGCAGCTTCCGGGACAGGAGTTTTATACGGCAAAAGGAAGGGGAAAGGTAGCAGATATTTTCAAGCACATGAAACTGTCAAAGTTCGCGAAGAAATATCTGGTTTGGCAAGTCATCTGTACCTGTGGCTTGAAAAGCAGCATTTTCATAGCTTCCGGGACTGTCAACCAAGAAATTTACGTGAAAGAGTGTTTGAATAAACGTCTGCTGCCTTTTATGAAGAAACACGGTTGTTGAGTACTGTTTTGGCCGGATTTGGCATCTTGCCATTACGGTAAAAAGGCCATGGAGTGGTACGCTGCCAACAACGTGCAGGTGGTTCCCAAGGACAAAAACCCTCCCAACACGCCAGAGCTCCGCCCAATTGAGAAATACTGCTAAGGACGAGCAGCAGTTCAAGGCTTTCTGCGGCGAAGAAGGTGGACAAGGTGGCTGTACAAAATCTGATGGCAGGGGTTAAGCGTAAGGCCCGGCAATTCGGATTTGGAAAAGCGGAAGCCTAACTGAATATTTTTCCTGAATTTTATACTAATGAAACTCGAAAAGAAATTAATTTGATTTTTTAAATAAACGATTTCACCGACTTACACGCGTTTTCCCTTGACCAAATTTTGACCGTATCACCCTTTAGACATGTTGGTACCCTAATTCGATATCAATCTGCAAAATTTTCTTGTTTTAAAATGTTCTCAACTGATTCGATTAATGCAATTGATTAGCCGAGTGACTGCACCAAGCTCACACTCCCAAAGACGTTCAGCTCTTTCCGTTCACATTCCCCATTTCAATTTAGCTGGATTGGGTCAACAAACGACAATCGTGAGAACCGATGTCAGTAGAAGGCGAAATTTGACAGCAACTGTCAGTACACGCAAAGATTTATAGTTCACACGTTCTAGAACACGCAGCAGCAGCAGCAACAGAACCATTCTTGCTCATTCATTGCACATTTCAACAAATTGATCATTATTTATGTAGGAACATAAAGTACCTTAATATCGAATCAGATGCATTTGCATTCTTCGGGGCGCGTGCATTTCCACGGACAAATTTGTTGTAAGCTAAGTTAAGGTAGAAGGTCCGAAAGTGGATTCGCTTCAAAATAGACTAAATTAAATTAATTTTTCCAAAAAGATTTAAATAGTTTCTTTTTTCATCAGTTTAAAAATTAAAATAACTCTAACATTCCCTTCATGGCTTCCCAATTCTATTACTTTAATTAGTATCTACCTTTTTTATCGGATCAGTTACCTTAAGTTCTGTAAATTTTTTGCAAGAAAACTACCGAACTCACCTACGACCGTCTGATAAGGTTTTGTCAATAAACCTGTCGACAAAATTTATAATCGGCACCATGAACGAATCCCATTGATCACCGTAGCTCACGCAACAGCAATTTGTAGGGGTAGTCACTCGCCGCACGGCTCGAGTGAAGAAGTGAACATGAAGGTGAAATTAAAAGTTATTTATTTTTTGTAGCAAAGGTTGTGTTTTATTCTCAAGAATGCTTGTGTTGCCGGAAGCATTTAAATCGGTGGCTGGAAAAAAGTTACTGTGTAATTTGGTCTTTTTTATGCAAATAATGTTGATGAACCTTCGAGAAATAATCGAATTGCCTTTTTGGTTATCAAAAAAGGAGAACTCTGAAAAATAAACGTGATTTAAAGCATCTCACAATAGGCAAAAAAGTTTAAAATCCGCAAAAAAATTAATATCTTTCCTCTTACACGAAAAAAATCTATGAAAACATACTTACTGAACATTTCTGGAAAATTGATTGGATCCTGGAGAATCGTTTCAAACGCTGCGCGAGCTTACAAATGAAGATTTTTTTTTTAGATACGAACACAAGCACATATCTACAGGATCTCAACGAAACTTGATGTTCCCTCGAAGAGATTCCTTTTTGCCTTTCTAACAGAAAGGTTTGGTTATCGGTCGATTGGGGAGATCATTAATTATGGGTCTTAGGCATACCTTTATAGGTACCTATCGACTCAGCTCGACGAGTTCTGTTGATGTCCGTGGATTTGTATGTGCCATTTTAAAAATGTCAAGAACGTTTTTGCGAAACTGGGCTGCGCAATTAAAATGATTTTAGTCTCAAAAGAATGCATATTTTTTCCTACACAACCCTTTCAAAAACGGGAAAAAAACAAAATAGTTGAAACCGTTTTCTTTACGAAATACATATCATACTTATTATGGCATAAAAAAAAGTTGCTAGTGGCGCCTCGAAGCAGCAGCACCAGCAATCATTTATAAATTAGAGATAATCAAAATAAAAAATTAAAATTTACTGACTCGAGAATTGAACCGAAACCCTTCAGATCCAAAGTTGCAAGCGCTATCCAATAAACCATCGGCACGCTTGTTAAAGAGCGGCTCAAACTCAAATAGGTAAAAGGCATTACTAAGACGCACCGTGGTCTGGGCAGTTTCTCAGTCTGCTGGGGCAAATACGGCAACAGTGTTTATATCTTACACTTCTTGCTTTTCAATGCAGCAAATGGCGGATGGGCGTTTCCTTCAGAGTCCGCCATGCCTATTAGACACTATAATTTCATATATGAAATTATAGTGTCTATAGCCATGCCGGGTGTCAACAAAATGCAGAGCCGTACAGAAAACTGCGTTGGGGGGGAATTTATATGAAGATCTTATGACCCTCGTTTTTTTTACCCGCGTTGAAGAATGAATTTATGTTTTTTTTTCATTTCTACATACTCATACATAATTTAGATTCAATTTCAGATGCAGAATTCAGATTCAGTTTTCTAATTCAGGATACAGGTTTAGGAATCAGAATTCAGGATTCAGAATTCAAAATTCAGATTCAGAACTCATATTCAGATTCAGAATTTAGATTCAGAATTCATATTCAGAATTCAGATTAAGAATTCAGATTCAGAATTCAGATTCAGAATTCAGATTCAGAATTCAGATTCAGAATTCAGATTCAGAATTCAGATTCAGAATTCAGATTCAGAATTCAGATTCAGAATTCAGATTCAGAATTCAGATTCAGAATTCAGATTAAGAATTCAGATTCAGAATTCAGATTCAGAATTCAGATTCAGAATTCAGATTCAGAATTCAGATTCAGAATTCAGATTCAGAATTCAGATTCAGAATTCAGATTCAGAATTCAGATTCAGAATTCAGATTCAGAATTCAGATTCAGAATTCAGATTCAGAATTCAGATTCAGAATTCAGATTCAGAATTCAGATTCAGAATTCAGATTCAGAATTCAGATTCAGAATTCAGATTCAGAATTCAGATTCAGAATTCAGATTCAGAATTCAGATTCAGAATTCAGATTCAGAATTCAGACTCAGAATTCAGATTCAGAATTCAGATTCAGAATTCAGATTCAGAATTCAGATTCAGAATTCAGATTCAGAATTCAGATTCAGAATTCAGATTCAGAATTCAGATTCAGAATTCAGATTCAGAATTCAGATTCAGAATTCAGATTCAGAATTTATGTAAATTTATTTTCGGCATATCGGTGAAAAATTTAGATTCATGGAGAAAGAATATCAGAATTAAAAATTGATGAAGCTGGTTGTTGCGAGGTAAAGTATGGTGTACGTTAATAAATTTTCCTTGCAAAAATGTTCTTTCGCTCTTTTCATCATCCGTAAAATTTCTCCTCACTTTATCAATTTTCAATTCTGGAATTGTTTCTCCAAGAATACCAATTTTCACAGTTTTTGATAAATTTGCGATGACTTAAAGATCATTACGCATGAAAACACGATTTTGTTTTGTGAAAACCTTTTTTCACATTTTTTCTGAAATTAAGTTTGCTGCATACTTTTAGGGGTAAAACCATACTACTAAAAGTTGTAAAATCCGAAATCATAAAAAAAAATTTTGGATGAAAGAAATTTCAATGTTGAAAACCGCGTGATGCAAAACAATCAAAATGAGATTCAGATTCAGAATTCAGATTCAGAATTCAGATTCAGAATTCAGATTCAGAATTCAGATTCAGAATTCAGATTCAGAATTCAGATTCAGAATTCAGATACAGAATTCAGATTCAGAATTCAGAATTCAGATTCAGAATTCAGATTCAGAATTCAGATTCAGAATTCAGATTCAGAATTCAGATTTAGAATTCAGATTCAGAATTCAGATTCAGAATTCAGATTCAGAATTCAGATTCAGAATTCAGATTCAGAATTTAGATTCAGAATTCAGATTCAGAATTCAGATTCAGAATTCAGATTCAGAATTTAGATTCAGAATTCAGATTCAGAATTCAGATTAAGAATTCAGATTCAGAATTCAGATTCAGAATTCAGATTCAGAATTCAGATTCAGAATTCAGATTCAGAATTCAGATTCAGAATTCAGATTCAGAATTCAGATTCAGAATTCAGATTCAGAATTCAGATTCAGAATTCAGATTCAGAATTCAGATTCAGAATTCAGATTCAGAATTCAGATTCAGAATTCAGATTCAGAATTCAGATTCAGAATTCAGATTCAGAATTCAGATTCAGAATTCAGATTCAGAATTCAGATTCAGAATTCAGATTCAGAATTCAGATTCAGAATTCAGATTCAGAATTCAGATTCAGAATTCAGATTCAGAATTCAGATTCAGAATTCAGATTCAGAATTCAGATTCAGAATTCAGATTCAGAATTCAGATTCAGAATTCAGATTCAGAATTCAGATTCAGAATTCAGATTCAGAATTCAGATTCAGAATTCAGATTCAGAATTCAGATTCAGAATTCAGATTCAGAATTCAGATTCAGAATTCAGATTCAGAATTCAGATTCAGAATTCAGATTCAGAATTCAGATTCAGAATTCAGATTCAGAATTCAGATTCAGAATTCAGATTCAGAATTCAGATTCAGAATTCAGATTCAGAATTCAGATTCAGAATTCAGATTCAGAATTCAGATTCAGAATTCAGATTCAGAATTTAGATTCAGAATTCAGATTCAGAATTCAGATTCAGAATTCAGATTCAGAATTCAGATTCAGAATTCAGATTCAGAATTCAGATTCAGAATTCAGATTCAGAATTCAGATTCAGAATTCAGATTCAGAATTCAGATTCAGAATTCAGATTCAGAATTCAGATTCAGAATTCAGATTCAGAATTCAGATTCAGAATTCAGATTCAGAATTCAGATTCAGAATTCAGATTCAGAATTCAGATTCAGAATTCAGATTCAGAATTCAGATTCAGAATTCAGATTCAGAATTCAGATTCAGAATTCAGATTCAGAATTCAGATTCAGAATTCAGATTCAGAATTCAGATTCAGAATTCAGATTCAGAATTCAGATTCAGAATTCAGATTCAGAATTCAGATTCAGAATTCAGATTCAGAATTCAGATTCAGAATTCAGATTCAGAATTCAGATTCAGAATTCAGATTCAGAATTCAGATTCAGAATTCAGATTCAGAATTCAGATTCAGAATTCAGATTCAGAATTCAGATTCAGAATTCAGATTCAGAATTCAGATTCAGAATACAGATTCAGAATTCAAATTCAGAGTTCAAATTCAGAATTCAGATTGAGAATTCAGATTTAGAATTCTGATTAAGAATTCGGATTAAAGATCAACCTGGAATTTGAATATATTCAAATATTAGACTAAGTGTTGTAACTCAAAATTCAAACTTTAGAATCAGAATAAGATTTCAGATTTAGTTTCCAGAATGAGATTAATCATTTAATAGTCATATTACTTTCCCCTCCTTTTGTGGGAATTTTTCCTCTATGCATGGTTGAGCTCTAAAAAAGGTATCATGCTAGGGCACGCGTCACGGCTATCCATCAATATTGTAGTTGGTTTTACTTATTCAGTAAAAAAAAAGCATAAAAAAACAGTAAGATTCGAACCGTGACCAGCAACGTGAAAGTTCTGGTTGCTACCACGGCACCATTTCAGCGTGTTATAAATCTTGGAAATTCTACTGTTTAAATACCATTCTTTCCATACATAAAATGAGCTCCTTACATACCAGTTCGCTTTTCCCCAAAAAAACGTACCAGGCATCATTTTTGCCTTTCTAACAGAAAGGTTTGGTTATCGGTCGATTGGGGAGATCATTAATTATGGGTCTTAGGCATACCTTTATAGGTACCTATCGACTCAGCTCGACGAGTTCTGTTGATGTCCGTGGATTTGTATGTGCCATTTTAAAAATGTCAAGAACGTTTTTGCGAAACTGGGCTGCGCAATTAAAATGATTTTAGTCTCAAAAGAATGCATTTTTTTTCCTACACAACCCTTTTAAAAACGGGAAAAAAACAAAATAGTTGAAACCGTTTTCTTTACGAAATACATATCATACTTATTATGGCATAAAAAAAGTTGCTAGTGGCGCCTCGAAGCAGCAGCACCAGCAATCATTTATAAATTAGAGATAATCAAAATAAAAAATTAAAATTTACTGACTCGAGAATTGAACCGAAACCCTTCAGATCCAAAGTTGCAAGCGCTATCCAATAAACCATCGGCACGCTTGTTAAAGAGCGGCTCAAACTCAAATAGGTAAAAGGCATTACTAAGACGCACCGTGGTCTGGGCAGTTTCTCAGTCTGCTGGGGCAAATACGGCAACAGTGTTTATATCTTACACTTCTTGCTTTTCAATGCAGCAAATGGCGGATGGGCGTTTCCTTCAGAGTCCGCCATGCCTATAGACATTATAATTTCATTTATGAAATTATAGTGTCTAAAGCCATGCCGGGTGTCAACAAAATGCAGAGCCGTACAGAAAACTGCGTTGGGGGGGAATTTATATGAAGATCTTATGACCCTCGTTTTTTTTACCCGCGTTGAAGAATGAATTTATGTTTTTTTTTTCATTTCTACATACTCATACATAATTTAGATTCAATTTCAGATGCAGAATTCAGATTCAGTTTTCAAATTCAGGATACAGGTTTAGGAATCAGAATTCAGGATTCAGAATTCAAAATTCAGATTCAGAACTCATATTCAGATTCAGAATTTAGATTCAGAATTCATATTCAGAATTCAGATTAAGAATTCAGATTCAGAATTCAGATTCAGAATTCAGATTCAGAATTCAGATTCAGAATTCAGATTCAGAATTCAGATTCAGAATTCAGATTCAGAATTCAGATTCAGAATTCAGATTCAGAATTCAGATTCAGAATTCAGATTCAGAATTCAGATTCAGAATTCAGATTCAGAATTCAGATTCAGAATTCAGATTCAGAATTCAGATTCAGAATTCAGATTCAGAATTCAGATTCAGAATTCAGATTCAGAATTCAGATTCAGAATTCAGATTCAGAATTCAGATTCAGAATTCAGATTCAGAATTCAGATTCAGAATTCAGATTCAGAATTCAGATTCAGAATTCAGATTCAGAATTCAGATTCAGAATTCAGATTCAGAATTCAGATTCAGAATTCAGATTCAGAATTCAGATTCAGAATTCAGATTCAGAATTCAGATTCAGAATTCAGATTCAGAATTCAGATTCAGAATTCAGATTCAGAATTCAGATTCAGAATTCAGATTCAGAATTCAGATTCAGAATTCAGACTCAGAATTCAGATTCAGAATTCAGATTCAGAATTCAGATTCAGAATTCAGATTCAGAATTCAGATTCAGAATTCAGATTCAGAATTCAGATTCAGAATTCAGATTCAGAATTTATGTAAATTTATTTTCGGCATATCGGTGAAAAATTTAGATTCATGGAGAAAGAATATCAGAATTAAAAATTGATGAAGCTGGTTGTTTCGAGGTAAAGTATGGTGTACGTTAATAAATTTTCCTTGCAAAAATGTTCTTTCGCTCTTTTCATCATCCGTAAAATTTCTCCTCACTTTATCAATTTTCAATTCTGGAATTGTTTCTCCAAGAATACCAATTTTCACAGTTTTTGATAAATTTGCGATGACTTAAAGATCATTACGCATGAAAACACGATTTTGTTTTGTGAAAACCTTTTTTCACATTTTTTCTGAAATTAAGTTTGCTGCATACTTTTAGGGGTAAAACCATACTACTAAAAGTTGTAAAATCCGAAATCATAAAAAAAATTTTTGGATGAAAGAAATTTCAATGTTGAAAACCGCGTGATGCAAAACAATCAAAATGAGATTCAGATTCAGAATTCAGATTCAGAATTCAGATTCAGAATTCAGATTCAGAATTCAGATTCAGAATTCAGATTCAGAATTCAGATTCAGAATTCAGATTCAGAATTCAGGTTCAGAATTCAGATTCAGAATTCAGATACAGAATTCAGATTCAGAATTCAGATTCAGAATTCAGATTCAGAATTCAGATTCAGAATTCAGATTCAGAATTCAGAATTCAGATTCAGAATTCAGATTCAGAATTCAGATTCAGAATTCAGATTCAGAATTCAGATTCAGAATTCAGATTTAGAATTCAGATTCAGAATTCAGATTCAGAATTCAGATTCAGAATTCAGATTCAGAATTCAGATTCAGAATTTAGATTCAGAATTCAGATTCAGAATTCAGATTCAGAATTCAGATTCAGAATTTTGATTCAGAATTCAGATTCAGAATTCAGATTCAGAATTCAGATTCAGAATTCAGATTCAGAATTCAGATTCAGAATTCAGATTCAGAATTCAGATTCAGAATTCAGATTCAGAATTCAGATTCAGAATTCAGATTCAGAATTCAGATTCAGAATTCAGATTCAGAATTCAGATTCAGAATTCAGATTCAGAATTCAGATTCAGAATTCAGATTCAGAATTCAGATTCAGAATTCAGATTCAGAATTCAGATTCAGAATTCAGATTCAGAATTCAGATTCAGAATTCAGATTCAGAATTCAGATTCAGAATTCAGATTCAGAATTCAGATTCAGAATTCAGATTCAGAATTCAGATTCAGAATTCAGATTCAGAATTCAGATTCAGAATTCAGATTCAGAATTCAGATTCAGAATTCAGATTCAGAATTCAGATTCAGAATTCAGATTCAGAATTCAGATTCAGAATTCAGATTCAGAATTCAGATTCAGAATTCAGATTCAGAATTCAGATTCAGAATTCAGATTCAGAATTCAGATTCAGAATTCAGATTCAGAATTCAGATTCAGAATTCAGATTCAGAATTCAGATTCAGAATTCAGATTTAGAATTCAGATTCAGAATTCAGATTCAGAATTCAGATTCAGAATTCAGATTCAGAATTCAGATTCAGAATTTAGATTCAGAATTCAGATTCAGAATTCAGATTCAGAATTCAGATTCAGAATTTAGATTCAGAATTCAGATTCAGAATTCAGATTCAGAATTCAGATTCAGAATTCAGATTCAGAATTCAGATTCAGAATTCAGATTCAGAATTCAGATTCAGAATTCAGATTCAGAATTCAGATTCAGAATTCAGATTCAGAATTCAGATTCAGAATTCAGATTCAGAATTCAGATTCAGAATTCAGATTCAGAATTCAGATTCAGAATTCAGATTCAGAATTCAGATTCAGAATTCAGATTCAGAATTCAGATTCAGAATTCAGATTCAGAATTCAGATTCAGAATTCAGATTCAGAATTCAGATTCAGAATTCAGATTCAGAATTCAGATTCAGAATTCAGATTCAGAATTCAGATTCAGAATTCAGATTCAGAATTCAGATTCAGAATTCAGATTCAGAATTCAGATTCAGAATTCAGATTCAGAATTCAGATTCAGAATTCAGATTCAGAATTCAGATTCAGAATTCAGATTCAGAATTCAGATTCAGAATTCAGATTCAGAATTCAGATTCAGAATTCAGATTCAGAATTCAGATTCAGAATTCAGATTCAGAATTCAGATTCAGAATTCAGAATTCAGATTCAGAATTCAGATTCAGAATTCAGATTCAGAATTCAGATTCAGAATTCAGATTCAGAATTCAGATTCAGAATTCAGATTCAGAATTCAGATTCAGAATTCAGAATTCAGATTCAGAATTCAGATTCAGAATTCAGATTCAGAATTCAGATTCAGAATTCAGATTCAGAATTCAGATTCAGAATTCAGATTCAGAATTCAGATTCAGAATTCAGATTCAGAATTCAGATTCAGAATTCAGATTCAGAATTCAGATTCAGAATTCAGATTCAGAATTCAGATTCAGAATTCAGATTCAGAATTCAGATTCAGAATTCAGATTCAGAATTCAGATTCAGAATTCAGATTCAGAATTCAGATTCAGAATTCAGATTCAGAATTCAGATTCAGAATTCAGATTCAGAATTCAGATTCAGAATTCAGATTCAGAATTCAGATTCAGAATTCAGATTCAGAATTCAGATTCAGAATTCAGATTCAGAATTCAGATTCAGAATTCAGATTCAGAATTCAGATTCAGAATTCAGATTCAGAATTCAGATTCAGAATTCAGATTCAGAATTCAGATTCAGAATTCAGATTCAGAATTCAGATTCAGAATTCAGATTCAGAATTCAGATTCAGAATTCAGATTCAGAATTCAGATTCAGAATTCAGATTCAGAATTCAGATTCAGAATTCAGATTCAGAATTCAGATTCAGAATTCAGATTCAGAATTCAGATTCAGAATTCAGATTCAGAATTCAGATTCAGAATTCAGATTCAGAATTCAGATTCAGAATTCAGATTCAGAATTCAGATTCAGAATTCAGATTCAGAATTCAGATTCAGAATTCAGATTCAGAATTCAGATTCAGAATTCAGATTCAGAATTCAGATTCAGAATTCAGATTCAGAATTCAGATTCAGAATTCAGATTCAGAATTCAGATTCAGAATACAGATTTAGAATTCAAATTCAGAGTTCAAATTCAGAATTCAGATTGAGAATTCAGATTTAGAATTCTGATTAAGAATTCGGATTAAAGATCAACCTGGAATTTGAATATATTCAAATATTAGACTAAGTGTTGTAACTCAAAATTCAAACTTTAGAATCAGAATAAGATTTCAGATTTAGTTTCCAGAATGAGATTAATCATTTAATAGTCATATTACTTTCCCCTCCTTTTGTGGGAATTTTTCCTCTATGCATGGTTTCAGAATTCAGATTCAGAATTCAGATTCAGAATTCAGATTCAGAATTCAGATTCAGAATTCAGATTCAGAATTCAGATTCAGAATTCAGATTCAGAATTCAGATTCAGAATTCAGATTCAGAATTCAGATTCAGAATTCAGATTCAGAATTCAGATTCAGAATTCAGATTCAGAATTCAGATTCAGAATACAGATTTAGAATTCAAATTCAGAGTTCAAATTCAGAATTCAGATTGAGAATTCAGATTTAGAATTCTGATTAAGAATTCGGATTAAAGATCAACCTGGAATTTGAATATATTCAAATATTAGACTAAGTGTTGTAACTCAAAATTCAAACTTTAGAATCAGAATAAGATTTCAGATTTAGTTTCCAGAATGAGATTAATCATTTAATAGTCATATTACTTTCCCCTCCTTTTGTGGGAATTTTTCCTCTATCTATGCATGGTTGAGCTCTAAAAAAGGTATCATGCTAGGGCACGCGTCACGGCTATCCATCAATATTGTAGTTGGTTTTACTTATTCAGTAAAAAAAAGCATAAAAAAACAGTAAGATTCGAACCGTGACCAGCAACGTGAAAGTTCTGGTTGCTACCACGGCACCATTTCAGCGTGTTATAAATCTTGGAAATTCTACTGTTTAAATACCATTCTTTCCATACATAAAATGAGCTCCTTACATACCAGTTCGCTTTTCCCCAAAAAAACGTACCAGGCATCATTTTTTTATATTGAGATTGGAATTTTTCGTGTTTGAATATCTGAAATCATTCTTATATGATTCAGAGGGAAGGAATCTATCATGTATATTCTATATTATTTTATATATTTCCAAATATAATTTAAACTCTGTTAGAAAGGCTCCAATCCACTGTTAAGTGTATTAAATCGGGTTTTTTTCTTAACTGTAAGCTCTCTTAACTCTTTCTAAATATGATGGCTAGCATCTTACAAATGCTAAAACAACCAGCCCACAGAAAGTGTACTATGTATGCCGTATTCGAGATTCGATCTCATGCCCGCTGGCTTAGAAGACTTAAAGGCTATCCTCTACGCCACGGGCTGCCATATAATGCCTTTTTAACCTCTTTTAAATATTCCTCGAAAAAGTATATTTGGACATTTTTTTCCCGAGGAACTTAATGTGGCTGTTTGAGCACCCACTAGCTTCGAGAAATGGATATATCGCTGATTTAACCCTCAGTTTCCCAACATTTTGAAAATAGAGAAAGCATGTTTGATCTTGAAAACTTTGAACCAAATTAGACCAATCTTGAGTGATTTTTTTTCCAAGAAATCGAATGATGGCTGTTTGAGCCACCACCGAACGCATCGTAAAATGGAGTATCGCTGATTGTATTCTCAATTTCCCTTACATTTTTCAAATTTATTTTTAAAAAAAAATATATTTGTAGACTTGAATATTTCAAACCAAATGGATCATATCTCATGATTTTTTTCCCTGAAGAATCAAATAACGGCTGTTTGAGCCACCGCACACATTGGAAAACGGAGCTATGGCTGTTTTACCCTCAATTCTTATACATTTTTTTAATATAGTTCAGAAAAAGCACGTTTGGATTTGAAATTATTTTACTAAATAAAACCTATCTTGTGTGATTTTTTCAAAGAATCGAATGATGACTGTTTGAGCCACAGTACGCTTTGGAAATTTTCTTATTAATTCAGAAAAAAAAGCTCAAACAGCCTTCATTCAAATCCTCGGAAAAATCATAAAAGAAAGAGTTTCGTTTGGTTCAAAATTTTCAAATCCGTACATGCTGTTATTCTAAATTAACTGAAAAATGGAGGGGAAATGAGGATAAAACACCCATAACTCTTCTTTCCGATGCGTGCGGTTGCTCAAACTGCCATCATTCGATTCCTCGGACAAAAATCATACAAGTTGGGTCTCAATTACTTCCAAATTTTCAAGTTCGAACGTGCTTTTTCTGGATTATTTGAAAAATTTAGAGGATTTGAGGGTAGAACAGCCATAACTCCATTTTCAGATGCGTGCGTGCTCAATCAGCCATCATTTGATTCCTTTGAAAAAATCACACAAGATAGGTCTTATTTCATCTGAAATTTTCAGATCCGAGCAGGACTGTTGTAAAAAAGTATGTAGGGGAGTTGAGGGTCGATTCAGTGATAACTCCATTTTTCAAAGCGTGCAGTGACTCAAACAGCCATTATTCGATTCCTCAGAAAAAAAATCACACAAGATAGGTTTCATTTGGTTAAAAAATTTCAAGTCTGAAAAAACTTTTGCTGAACTGTTTGAAAAAAATGTAAGGGAATTGATGGCAAATTAGCCATAATTCCATTTTCGGAGGAACGTCAAAAACACTCAAACTACCTTCATTTGATTTCTTAGAAAAACTCACACAAGGTGGGTCTCAATTACTTCAAAATTTTCAAATCCGAAGATATTTTTTCTTGCTTCTACCTTCATTCGATTTCTTAGAAAAAATCACACAAAGAAGGTCTCAATTACTTCAAAATTTTCAAATCCGAACCTATTTTTTCTGAATTATAAATGCAAAATGTTAGGAAATTGAGGATAAAAAAAGCAATATCTCCATTTAACGATGCATGCGCGCCGGCTCAAACAATGTTCATTCGATTCCTCGAGAAAAAAAACACACAAGATAGGTCTGATTTGGTTCGAAGTTTTCAAGTTCGAACATGCATCTATTTGAAAAATACAGAGAACTGAGGGTTAAACAGCCATAACTCCCTTTTACGAAGCGTGCGGTGGCTCAAACAGCATTCACGATTTCTTGGAAAAAAAACACACAAGGTAAGGTTGGTTAAAAATTTTCAAGTCCGAATCCGAACTTTCTCTGAATTAATTGAAATAACTAGGGGAATTTAGTGTAAAATCAATTTTTCGAAGCTTGCGGTGACCTAAACAGCCATCATTCGATTCCTCGGAAAAAGTCACACAAGATAGGTTTTTTCTGTTACAATTTTTTAAGTTCAAATTAGATATTTACAGGACTTTTTACAAAATATAGGGTAATTGCGGGTTACAAAGGCATTACACTAAGGTTTTTTTACGCGGTATGAAATCCGTCGTTATGGTATAGGGCATGGGGTATTTTCGCTCAAAAAAACGTGTTGATACGCGAGCTGAAGAACCTTACCCATGGCAAAAAAAAGGGAAAAAGAAGCCGTGTTAGAAAAAAGGAGAAAAATCAAACCACGTAAAAAAACACCTTAGTGTATCCGTTTGTAAGCTCGTGTGGCGCTTGAAGCTTTGTCCAATAGATTCTTCAGAAATTTTCACTTAAATTTAAAATTTTTTCATAGATTTTGCTCGTGTAGGAGGGAAGATATTGAATTTTTCTCTCGGTTTGTACACATTTTTGCCATTGTACAGTCAAATCAGGGCTTGTGATATAGCTCAGTTGGCAAGTATGTTGTCTCCTGAGCCGATGTCCGTGAGTTCGAGCCCAAGAGTACAAATCGAACACAGTTGTACCGGATAAGTTTTTCAATAACTATCCGCCAACTGTAACGTTGATGAAGTCGCGAATGCCATAACGATGGTAAAACGACTATAATCGAAACAAAAAAAACAGTCAAATCGGTGAAAATGTTGCTTGAATAAAATAGGTAATTGATGAAATATGTAAATTACTATTTTAAGTAGGTTTTACATACTGAAAAGAAAGTAACGTAATAGTTAAATCTTGTTTTCGAAAATTGCAAACCGGATTCACATACCGGATATTACATAAGTCCGCAGTAGAATCGTGGATTGAGACTGCTACTACCAAAGTAAATTGCCTCTGAAACCGAAAGGTGTCAAAGCTGGTAAAACCAAACTGCTTTAAATTGTGAGAATTCTTCGAAAATACTGATACTTTGCTCATAAAACATGAAAAATTTAAGAGTTTGATTGATTGACATGTTCGTCAAAAATAACGTCACAAAGAAACGTCTGAAAATTAGACTTCAAGGTGTATATTGTTGGAAAATGTATCAATGAATTAAAAAATTTCCAAATGATGGAGCATCCCATTTGATAGAAAACGGCAAACCGTATTGAGTTTGCTACCAAATGAGATGACGACTTAGACGTCATCTCTTCACTGACTCTATCGGCTGATCTCACCTTCTCGCTTCTCACATTTCAGGTCTCATTTTCACACGTTTTATTTTTCACGTCTCGCCTTATCTTCGCATGTCCAACGGCTCATGGCTTATGCCCTCAATTCATACGCATACGTCTTACGTCTTATGATTTACATATCACGTTTCATCTTCTCACATCTCACATCATGTCTCATTATCTCATATTTTACGTTTCTCACGTCTTTTATCACAAGTCAACTATCTGTTAAATGTTCGATCCGTGATGTAACTTTCAAAGTGATCAATGTATGTTATTAAGGTAATCTTTTCATTTTAACATCTTTAGTCTGTATGACTTCACGGTCAAGAATTCAAAATGAAAAAAAATCAAGTACAGTAAGGTTTTTTTTTACACTGATATACGTACCGCGTAAAAAAAAACCGTGTAAAAAAAAACCGTGTTAATTCCCGAAAACCGTGTAAAAAAAAACCGTGCTAATTCCCGAAAACCGTGTAAAAAAAAACCGTGTTAATTCCCGAAAACCGTGTAAAAAAAGACCATTCGAATTCTGCAGCTTTGAAGTTCTGACACTTAAGACCTGAGACCTGAGACTTGAGACATAAGACCTGGACTTGAAAATGTAGACTAGAGACATGAGACCTGAGACTTTAGACATGACACCTGAGACCTAAGTCCAGGGACCTGAGATCTGAGACATGAAACCTGAGACTTGAAGAATGAGACCAAAGACATAGGACATTAGACCTGAGACCTGAGACTAGAAACCTAAGACATAAAACACGAGACCTGATACCTGAGACATGGGACATGAGACCTGAGACATGAGACTTGAGACTTAAGACATGACACCTGAGACCTGAGACCTGGGACATGAGACATGAGACAAGAGGCATTAGACATGAGATATGAGACCTGAGGCCTGAGACATGAGACATGAGACATAAGACATGAGACCTGAGGTATGAGACAAGAGCCATGAAAGATTAGACCTGAGACATGAGACTTTAGACCTGAGACAAGCTACTAGTGTTAGTACCGCGAGAAATTATATAAGCTTCGATTACAACTTGCGACCCCTCTAGTGAAAGGGTTTGACATGTAGGTGACGAAAAACAGTGTCGCGAAATCGCTAGTACAAGCTACTAGTGTAAGTACCGCGAAAAATTTGTTTAGCTCCAATTTCAACTTTCGACCAGTCAAGTGAAAGGGTTTGACTTGTAGATGACGAAAAATAGTGTCGCGACTTCGCTAGTACAAGCTACTAGTGTTAGTACCGCGAGAAATTAGTTTAGCTCCGATTTCAACTTTCGACCCCTCTAGTGAAAGGGTTTGACTTGTAGATGACGAAAAATAGTGTCGCGACTTCGCTAATACAAGCTACTAGTGTTAGTACCGCGAGAAATTAGTTAAGCTCCGATTTCAACTTTCGACCCCTCTAGTGAAAGGGTTTGACTTGTAGGTGACGAAAAACAGTGTCGCGAAATCGCTAGTCCAAGCTTCTAGTGTTAGTACCGCGAAAAATTAGTTTAGCTCCAATTTCAACTTTCGACCAGTCAAGTGAAAGGGTTTGACTTGTAGATGACGAAAAATAGTGTCGCGACTTCGCTAGTACAAGCTACTAGTGTTAGTACCGCGAGAAATTAGTTAAGCTCCGATTTAGACTTGCGACCCCTCTAGTGAAAGGGTTTCACTTGTAGGTGACGAAAAACAGTGTCGCGAAATCGCTAGTCCAAACTACTAGTGTTAGTACCGCGAAATATTAGTTTAGCTCCGATTTCAACTTTCGACCGGTCAAGTGAAAGGGTTTGACTTGTAGGTAACGAAAAATAGTGTCGCGATTTCGCTAGTACAAGCTACTAGGATTAGTACCGCGAGAAATTAGTTAAGCTCCGATTTCAACTTTCGACCCGTCAAGTGAAAGGGATTGACTTCTTGGTGAAATTGGTTACAGGGGGTTATCTTGAGAATCCGGGGAATTGAATAGTATTTAAAGTGTATTTTTTATACTTTGTATCACGTTTTGTTTTAATAACTGGCAAAATAAATCAAAACGCGCAAGCAGAAGCTGCAGCACCCAGCTGAAAATTGAGTAAAATCATCATTCTAGAGAGCTCTGAGAGCTGTGAGCCCGTGCGTTTTTTGATTGTTTGAAAACTCACAACTGGTGGAACCAATAATTTTTCTGACTACCTCAATTTTATGTGCAATCAACTTTAAAACTTTTTTGTACAAACGGTATGATTATTTGCGGAAATAATGTTTTTAAAGGCCATTGAAGTTGAAAACTGTTGCATGATGCACCAGATGCACCAGACGGTATCTCTGTTTAAAAGACATACGTTGTCTATGCCGATTTAGGCTTTGTAGACTGAATTAATTACGTTGAAAATTTAAGATTAACATTTAACTCCAATACCGAGATGGGAATCGAACCCATGCCATCAGTGGACCAGCGATTACTCGACCAGCGAGACGTATCTCACAACTAACCTTGAGTTCTGTTTGCTTCGAACACTTTAACTTGATTGGTCGAAGATTGAAATCGGAAATGAAACTTCTTTCTACCGGTAATAACACTAGTAGCTTGTACTAGCGAATTCGCGACACTATTTTTCATCACCTAAAAGTCAAACCCTTTCATTTGACCGGTCGAAAGTTGAAATCGGAGCTAAACTAATTTCTCGTGGTACTAACACTAGTAGCTTGTACTAGCGAAGTCGCGACACTATTTTTCGTCATCTACAAGTCAAACCCTTTTACTAGAGGGGTCGCAGGTTGAAATCGGAGCTTAACTAATTTCTCGCGGTACTAATCCTAGTAGCTTGTACTAGCGAAGTCACGACACTATTTTTCGTCAACTACTAGTCAAACTCTTTCATTTGACCGGTCGAAAGTTGAAATCGGAGCTAAACTAATTTCTCGTGGTACTAACACTAGTAGCTTGTACTAGCGAAGTCGCGACACTATTTTTCGTCATCTACAAGTCAAACCCTTTTACTAGAGGGGTCGCAGGTTGAAATCGGAGCTTAACTAATTTCTCGCGGTACTAATCCTAGTAGCTTGTACTAGCGAAGTCACGACACTATTTTTCGTCAACTACAAGTCAAACTCTTTCATTTGACCGGTCGAAAGTTGAAATCGAAGCTAAACTAATTTCTCGTGGTACTAACACTAGTAGCTTGTACTAGCGAAGTCGCGACACTATTTTTCGTCATCTACAAGTCAAACCCTTTTACTAGAGGGGTCGCAAGTTGAAATCGGAGCTTAATTTATTTCTCGCGGTACTAACACTAGTAGCTTGTACTAGCGAAGTCGCGACATTGTTTTTCGTCATCTACAAGTCAAACCCTTTCATTAGAGGGGTCGTAAGTATAAATCGAAGTTTAACTAGTTCCTCGTGGTACTAACACTGGTAGCTTGTACTAGCGAAGTCGCGACACTATTTTTCGTCATCTACAAGTCAAACCCTTCTACTAGAGGGGTCGAAAGTTGAAATCGGAGCTTAACTAATTTCTCGCGGTACTTATCCTAGTAGCTTGTACTAGCGAAGTCGCGACATTGTTTTTCGTCATCTACAAGTCAAACCCTTTCATTAGAGGGGTCGCGAATATAAATCGGAGTTTAACTAGTTTCTCGCGGTGCTAACACTAGTAGCTTGTACTAGCGAAGTCGCGACACTATTTTTCGTCATCTACAAGTCAAACCCTTCTACTAGAGGGGTCGCAAGTTGAAATCGGAGCTTAACTAATTTCTCGCGGTACTAACACTAGTAGCTTGTACTAGCGAAGTCGCGACACTGGTTTTCGTCATCTACAAGTCAAAACCTTTCATTAGAGGGGTCGCATGTAGAAATCGGAGCTAAACTTTTTTCTCGCGGTACTAATTCTAGTAGCTTGTCTCCGGTCTCAGGTCCAAAGTCTCATGTCTCAGGTCTTAGGTCTCATGTTTCATGGCTCTTGTCTCTTGCCTCAGGTCTCATGTCTTATGTCTCATGCCTCATGTCTCATGTCCCATGTCTCAGGTCTAAAGTCTCATGTTTCATGGCTCTTGTCCCATGCCTCAGGTCTCAGGTCTCAGGTGTCATGGCTCAAGTCTCATGTCTCAAGTCTAATATCCCTTGTCTCAGCTTCCAGGTCTCAGGTCTCATGTCTAATTTCTAATATTTCATGTCTCAGGTCTCATGTCTCATGTCTCATGTCTCATGTCTCATATCTCAGGTCTCAGGTCTCAGGTCTCAGGTCTCAGGTCTCAAGTCTCAGGTCTCAGGTCTCAGGTCCCAGGTCTTAGGTCTCATGTATCATGTTCTTGGTCTAAGAGATAAGATTTTCCCAACTTCAAAAAGATTCTAAGTGTTTTCCTTTGAAAAGGACTTAGAATATTTTCTCTCAAAAACCGTGTTAATTCGCGAAAACCGTGTAAAAAAAAACCGTGTTAATTCCCGAAAACCGTGTAAAAAAAGCCGTGTAAAAAAAAACCGCGTAAAAAAAAACCGTGTAAAAAAAAACCTAGGTGTACCATGTATCAATATGTCTCCTTTTCTCCTGTCCCACACTCTTTTGTTTTACATAACACATTTCGCAGAACACGTTTCACATATCATCTTTTCACGTCTCACGTCTCACATTGAATATCTTCTTTCTTACATCTCACTTCAGATTAAGACTGATTGCGATTTGTAAAGTGTATTGAGACTTCCGCTTGATTAAACTGCCCCTACTCGCATAACAGTCCCATATGAATTTTCGTCATTTTTCATCTAACATGACAGTTCGTCATTTTGAACAAAGGGCTTCAATATAAAACAATAAAAAAAGAGATTTTGTTCTAATTTCGAGGAAAATATCAACTCGTGGCTGTCCCATATGAAATGTACCCGCATAACAGTCCCATATGTGAAATACCACGGATCTAGTTACTTTTCAGTGTTTCTTTCGGCGAAATAGTCTTTGATTTATTGCTTTGAATCATTTAATAAAGATTCAATTCACTTGATATCGAATTATGCACACTAGTTTCCGAAGGCATACCAGTAAGAAGGAAGGAATGTCTTCCTCAGCGAAAAACTATCAAATGCAATCAAAATCGTAAAAAGATTGAACTTACATTAAGGAATTCGCGATATTTTTCTAAAAATATGTTTATTTTTCTGATAACTGCGTTAAGAAGTTCAAAAATGATCAAATTCAAGTCTAAGGAAGTAGCTTGGCGAGCAAAACATATTCTGTGTGGGACTCTAAGCTAGGAGATTTGAAAAAGGTCTCAAATATGCTCGCATAACAGTCCCATGACGAATAAAAATGGTGCTTTCGACCTTATCAATGTCCCAATTTCGAAAATTTCAGGTCTTAAGATTTAATATGACAACCTAGAACACCTTCCATCAAACGATTTTCGTTTATACTGAACGTTGTGATCACATCTCAAAAATATATTTCAAAACAGAAACAGCTGATTTTCTCGCTTGCTTGTTTTTGCATATGGGACTGTTATGAAAGAAGGGGCAGTCAGGCCCTTTGAAAATCATGCTGGTAAAAATCATGAAAATCGTGCTGGTACGTCTCGGTGGTCGAGTGGTTAGCGTGGTAAGACGGTAATCGCCTGGTCCACTGATGGCATGGGTTCGATTCCCATCTCGGTACTGGGTATTAAATGTTAATCTTAAGTTGTCCATGTCATTTATTCAGTCTGTAAGCCTAAATCGGCTACGACGGTGTGTGTCTTTAAAAAAAAAAAAAAAAACGTGAATGAAAAGTTTTCATTGAAAACCAAATATTTGGCTAAAAGTGGATTTAGGATAATTTTTCTAAAAATTTTTTTTGTTAGAAATCATCAACTTTTTTTGGTGTTATATATTCAAATCAGCAAATTGAGATATCTCTCCTCTAAAAGCTAAAAAATAAAATTTAATTTCGACCTTTTAGATATTGTCTAAGTGGATTAAGCAAACCAAATGAAAGTTATTACCGTAAACCGGAGTAACATTGATCACCGGGGTAACCCTGATCAACATGAAATTTTTCCACATAGTTATCAATAATTAAGTCCAAAGTAAAAATATCTTAAAACTCTTTTCTACGTTTGAAAACTTACATATAAGTTGCATTTCAAATTGAGAAAAACTTGGTTTGTTTTTTTTTCAAATTTCAAATGTAAGTAAAATGTAATTTCAAAATCTTGAAATATCTATTTTTTCGAAGGCTCGCAAACAAAGACCCTTCCTGATGAAATCAAAGCGTTTAAAAGCAAACAGGTTGATTTATGTGAGAGTTCAACTTTTTTCCTTAGTAAATGTATAGTGTTGGTAGTAGTTTGAGGCAAATTTTTGTTATTTTAAAAATTGAGACATAAAGAGTAAGCCAGTCTTGAACAAAAGGCTAGAAACCATATAAAATGTTAAAGTTTGAAGGAAAAAATAAAAGGGGAATAGTGCGAGGACCTAGGGAATTGAATGAAGGCAAAATTTCATTTGTTTTTGTAGTTAAAATTATTAGTAATGTTAAAAAATTTAACCCGCTTAATTTATGCAGCATCATCACGGCTGTTTATTTTATTTGTTAATTTATTTATTTTATTTGTTAATATGCAGGTTTTTTATGAAGGTTCTTTATGATCAAGAAAACTCGTTAAAACCGTCAAAAAAGAGACTAATCAATGTTGCCCTAAAGCATGGGTGGCCAATATTTCTAACAGGCGGGCCAAATTTTAGAAATGAGATTTACTCGCGGGCCAAACAACTATTTTTTTCAATATTTTAGGAAAATAAATAGAGAGACAAAGTTCTCTGCATACGCTGTAATTTTTTTTTATATATATTGCTGGGTTTCATCTTAGTAGGTAAGTAATTTTTGTTCCTTGAATTTTCAAACTAAAGCACAATGCATACTGAATTTTATTTCATAAATTCTTTATCAAACTGTTTTTCTCTATTCTTTTTAAGGAATCGTTACCCATTTAAAAAGTTTTCATGTTTACTGTTTTCCATAAAAATTGTTTAAAATAAAAATTAAAAAATACTTGCAGAATGGAATTGTTGAAATAATAGTACCTTTCTTAAGCGCTCAGAATTTGAAACATTAATAATTTCACGTACTTTGGTTATAACATAAATAAAATTAATTTTTATGAGCACGTACTTTCACGGACTCTTTTGAATTGAATCTCAAATTTTACCCTTTTTGTTCATGCATAACTCAAAACTTAAGGGAAATTTGTTTTAAATTTAAAATTTTCATTTGATAAGTGTATCGGGAGGGAGGGCCTTCCATAAACTGAATAAAATCAATTTGGTTTTTAATAATCATTGCGCCATTGTTATCAAATTCAAAATCTTGTAAAAAACTACTTTGATGTTTTGAAGCCAGTCCTAGTTCAAATCTAGAAAAATGTCACCCAACTGTTAATTTAATTTAATTTTTCGTAATTGATGTGGTACATTAGACTGAGTCGATTTGGGGCCATTTTGGAATTTCTCAAACCCTGGGGTCTTAAAAGCTTCGCCTTGGTCTAAAACTCATCAATGATTTTTTGCAAAAAATTTTAAGTTAAGTTTACATGAGTAAATTTGAACTTTTAGGTTTGTATGGGAAAATTGAATTTTTTGTACTGAAAAATCAACATCATTTTTGTTTCATCTGTGGAACTAGGCCTGCTAATGGTTATTGTGCCAATTTATAAAATTCCTAAAGGAAATTTTCCGCTGAACAACTTTGTCCAAGATCGTATCTTATTAGGAAAAAAAGTTATTAGCTATTTAACAGGGGTATGTCTTTTCGCACTGATAAACAATAAATTCAATTGACATCCCTGCAGAGTGTCTAGCGAGGTATTGCGTGACTACTTTCCATGCAACACTTCGCGAGGCTCAAGCAGTGATGTCAGTTTAATTTATTGTTAATCGATGCGAAAAGACATACCCCTGTTAAACAGCTAATAACTTTTTTGCCTAATAAGATACAAAGTTACGGTTCTCGACAAAGTTGTTCAGCGGAAAATTTCCTTTAGGAATTTTATAAATTGGCAAAAAAACCATTAGCAGGCCTAGTTCCAGAGATGAAACAAAAATTATGTTGATTTTTCAGTACAAAATATTCAATTTTCTCATACAAACCTAAAAGTTCAAATTTACTCATGTAAACGTAACTTAAAAATTTTGCAAAAAATCATGGATGAGTTTTAGACCAAGGCGAAGCTTTTAAGACCCCAGGGTTTGAGAAATCCCAAAATGACCCCAAATCGACTCAGTCTAGTGGTACATATGTAAATACAGAGTACGTTACCAATACTAAGCTTTTTAAATTTGGTGTAATTTTCATCATTATACCTTTTCCTGTTGAAGTGAAGATGAAGAAAATTTGAAAGAGAAAGGGAGTTTCAAAATTTTGAATAATAAGCAAAAGTTGTAAATTTTTGATGGAAAATCGATGTTAAAAAAAACTACAGACTGATTATGATGTAAATTTGATTCAGTGAAATTTTTAACGATTTAAAATCGTCAGTTTGATATGATCTGTCTTCCTGAGACTCTCCAATCTCCTCAAAACTAAAATAAGAGCCCGCTCTAAAACTCTCAACGCCCAAACAACTGTGAAAACCACTTAAAAAATCAACAGTTTGAAATTATAATAAAAAAAAAAACAATCGGAATACATTGTCGAATGTATGATGGGAGGTACATATAATGTGCAAATATTGTACAATGTTAAACATTTAAAAATTATGATTTTTATCATAATTGATCCTACATTCAGTGGAGATTACTTTTTTGTAATATTACATAATTTCAAATCAAGGAGATTTCCCCGACTGTTGTTTTGAATGATGTTGATGAAGATTTAGGTACATTTTTTCAGCTAATACCACAAACCAAAAAAAAAAATCAATTCTTAGAACATAGTTCTTTCAAAATGAGCTTCGCGGGCCACAAAAAGACAGCCACGGGCCCGCGACCATGGTTTGGCCACCCATGCCCTAAAGCATCGAATTCTGCCTAGAGACGAAATCGATTTTGAAATCAAATTTACAGTAGTCTTATAAATTTCTTCAACCATATTTTACGTTCATCATAGGAGTCCAGTACTGGTTTAAAAAAATGAAACATGCCACATTAGCCTTAACAGAAAAAATTATCGAAAAATATTGAAACAAGTGATCAATCTTACTCTGGATTACGGTACTCATTATTAACTTATTGAAATTAGGGCGGATTGAGAAAGGAAATCATGAGAACAAATTAACGAAAAAAAAAAATACAGATAGGTTTCATTTTAGTAGAACATGAACCAGGTAATATTAGGTATGCCTTGAATCTTTTTCGATTTTTTAATCCAGATTCAACAGGCATAACGAATTGTCACTTTTACGGTTCATTAATCGCTCCTAATTGTAGAACAATCAGTACCGCGTAAATCAACCATCCACTCAAAAAAATAAAAAATAAAAAATAAAAAATAAAAAAAGACAATTGCATTAACATCAGCCAAAGCCAAAGTACAGCAGCCAATTTTCCTGAGCACTTCAAGGCTGTCATAAACAATTTTTATTTTCTGAAACATCGTCGGGTTCATCAATATTCAGGGGACGTGGCTGAGCACCGATTCGGTTAATCATTTGTCAGCTTGATGCGTACGATAAACACGCTTTTGAGGGTCGACACAATGAATCCATAATGAATGTATGTATAATGTAGGTACGCGAGAGGAAGATAATGCCTGTTTGTTAAAGTCAGGAAGCGGATCACGTTGTTTGTACTTTAACGTACATTACAGGCTTAATAAATTAAGTTTTAACAAAGATTCAGAAAATTTCAAAAATATTAAAGTGTGGAAGAGATTTTTCCATTCCACCACGGTTTTAAAAAAAAACAAGCAACATAATCGACCCAGAAACCGTTGCTGGAACAAGACTGCCCTTGCACACACAAACACTGCATACATCTTATTGTCATTCCTTCTAGAACAATAGAAAACACTCGCCTTTGTTATCACACATATTCATAGTGTTTTTTTGTTGTCGTTAGTTCTATTATTATTATTATTTTTATAATACAGCAATGGTTAGCAAAAGTGGAAGAATGGACGCTACGCTGCCATTCCACTTCCTTCGAATGACACGTTCCTCTACTCAGCCCTGAACTTTTTAGCACTCACTCACTTGCTCAGCTAGCTACGTAATTGGTGCCGTTGTTATCCTTTTCTTTAACTCTGCTGCTCTAAATATGTATGTTGGGTAGTGGAGTGTATGGCACACAGGGAGAGAAATTGTTGTTCCATGTTTGCATCATCCCTGGGACCAGATGCACTTCCCGGGTAGTTTCTGTCAACCGAAGGAAGCTCGTCCGTTGCAAGGTTGTTATGTTGTGGCTTAAGTGGAAATCTTTCCGTAAATTGAAATTGACATCATGTGGGAAAATGACGCCGATGTTTGGTGATGTTCCGGAATTTCCTCGGCGAATTTTAAACCTTTCATCCTAAACAAGTTTGTTTCTTGTATCTACCTACTGTAACGGTTGGCAACAACATTTTTTGGAATTTCTCTATCAAGCTGTGAAAAATTCAAGTGTACTTGAAGAAGATTTGATTTATTGGAATTAAAGATACATTGTCCATTGTTGAAAAAATACTAGTGAACAGTTGAAAACGGCCCATAATCAGGAACAGGAGCGTTGTACCTGTACGGCCTTCATGTCAACTTTGTAAATACATCTCTTGATTCTACCAATCAATTGTTTACAGTTCTTAACTCTCCAATAATTTTTGTAAGGAGTGTATCGAAAATTAACTATAAACATATTTAGACCTTCTACTTACTAACGCGTGAACGCGGACAACTGTGTTCACCTGTATGTAGCATCTTGATCTGTCAAGAGTGAACCAGCGCTTTGTTTACGTTTGAAACATTCGTTTCTACCAAAATGTCGCGAATTAAAAAAGAAGTTAAAATTCGTGTGTTGAACACTTGGATGCGAGAGAAGGGCATTTCGATGAATGAAGTGGCGAAACGTTTCGGCATTCATCCGGCGCGCGAAAAATCCATCATCCACAAATTCGGGGAATACTATACGTTCGATGATTTGCCAGGAAGAGGCAGAAAACCAGGACCATCTGACCCAAATCTGGACCGTAAGGTAATCAACCTCATCAACCGGAATCGATCGATGTCCATACGGGAAGCTGGGACATCGATCGGAATGGTACAGCGGATCAAGAAGCGGAACAACCTGAAGACATACAAGAAGCAGAAAGTGTCCAAACAAACGGCTAAACAAAAATCACGAGCCAAAACCAGAGCCCGGAAGCTGTATCATCGGATTTTGCAGAAGCCAGATGCGTGCATTCTCATGGACGATTAAACTTATGTAAAAGAGGATTCCAGTACTCTTCTGGGACCACAATTCTACACTGCAGCTATTGGGGAGGGATGTAATTGACCACGAGAAGTCGATTGAGGTGGAAAAATTTGGCCAGAAAGTGCTTGTGTGGCAGGCAATCTGCTCCTGCGGATTGAAGTCTGTGAGTTTCTTTACAAAAGGAAAAATAAATGTCGATATCTACCAAAAGGAGTGTTTGCAGAAAAGGTTGCTGCCACTATATCAAACGACTTCACCATTGTTCTGGCCGAAATTTGTGTTACACTGAACCCAAATTCACACTTAAAATTCACTTGAGAATTCACTTAAAAGTAAGGGACAAGTGAATTTCTTCGTTTCAAGTGGCTCATGTACATTTCACTTGACTCTCACTTAAGTTTTAAGTGAACGATCCAATATCCACTCATACATCACTTGAATTTTAAGTGACTGGCATTTGAAATTTTATCGTCGACCGACTGCACTGGGAATCATTGTTTTTATTTTGGTTTCAATTGAACTCAACGGAGCATGTAAGAAGAGCAAAATAGTAATTTATTGGTTTCAAAGCAATAATATATTTTTCAGAGCTTGTTGACAACGTCGCTTGGAGCTTGCAGCTATTCACCAAAAAAGCAATTGGAACTGGTGATAGAAAAAAATGTTAATTTTTATGAGAAATCATCAATCAATGTGGCGATTAACGGTTTATTGTAAGTTATTATAATAAATAAATCACAGGTTGTCTCTTTTATTCTTCATTTTTCTTGTATTTTTTAGATTCGGATACAAAATAGGTGCCGGATAGGTCTCGGAATCGGAACATTTATTCTGCTAAGGACTGTTGGACAAAACAAATAAATTAAAGTATAATTATGAATATCTGATCGGTTAAAATTGATTTAAATAAATACATCCTTAAAAAAAAATCATTGTTATCTGCTCGAATACAAAAAATATCACAGAAAAATTGCTTTTACAGAAAAATTTGGATGACCTGACCATACACTTACAATCCACATGCTTGATCACTTTCAATTCACTTGACCGCTCACTTAAGAAAATTTTCACTTGACGGTCACTCTAAATTCACATGAATTTACGTATGGCGAAAATTCACTCTAGATGTCACTTATATTTTAAGTGAAAATTTTTTTCGGTGTAGACGACGGAAAAAAGGGGTCGTTCATATTGACTGATTTATGTTTTTGCTATTGGGATTGGGCCTGCTAAAAAGAATAAAGCGTGCTCTTTACTCTTACACAGATTTCCATAAGAATGACAGCTAATCGGAGTGAAATTGGAGTGAAGGCTATTGCTTTCTCTGTTTAACACACGAGAAATCGTATACCGGGATTGCGAGCGCGCCCATCGCCCATAATTACTACGTTGGATCGAAACAAAAACTCATACACGGAAGTTATACGAAATGGACAATTGATTCCAGGATTCAAATTTCGAATCAAATGGCATAAAAAGGGATCGTTTATATGAACATTCAAATGTTTTTTAAACAATTGTGTTACTATGTATAGGATCGAAACGAAAATTCATACACAGGAGTTTTACAGGATGGGCTATCTATTCCTAATTTCTTATTTTGTATCAAACGACGGAAAAGGGAACGTCCATATTAACTTTTAAATATTAATATGAACAGACTTCTGAAAAAATGAGTTGTGTATATGAACTTTTTCATGTTTTTTTAATAATTTCGTTATTGGGATTTTGAAAAGAAAATTCGTAAACGAGCATTGTTTTCAACGGTAAATCAATTTCTTAGGGAATCTTTTATGAATACTGATTCATATTTCTTCAATATTTTCGAGAAAATGCATCCTTATCGCATGATACGACACTCTTTCGACGAATACATCAGCAGATAAGGAAATTGGTTACGTTAATTGTCTTCAAGTAATCAGTCGGACATCGTCCTGTAGATGGGCAACATCGACAAAAAAGTAATTTTATATCCTTTTTCCGTTAAGTAAGAACGTTAAGTGTCGTGTCCTGTAATACGTCGTGTGTTATATGTCTGGAGAAACAGCTTGATTTAAAATTCAAAAAATTAAAGAACAGATCGAGAGCAGAGCACATTTGGTATGAAATTTGAGTGAGATGAGAAACTGATTAAATTAACAAAAAAAAAAAACAAACGAAGAAGACATCTTGAGCATTTGGTTCAAATGAGTTGATCGAACAGCTTGAAAAAAAAAAACTAAAAAAATTCCCAAAAAGCGGTGGTACTGCATTGATGAAGATTTGAGTGGCTCGAAAGGGGTATCAAAACATTTGATGAAAATTTTAAATAATTTACGCTTGAAATTGTAAAAAAGTGGTCCCAGAAGACAGCCTGATAAAAATGTCGAAGAAAAATGATTAAAATATGTTTAGGAGGACAGCTTGATATAAAATTGAAAAGGATCCGAAATAAGCTCTTCGGACAGCTTGCTACACATATTGATGAAAAGAATTTCAAGTGAGTTGGGGGCCTCTTAGGAGAGCCACACCCACAAATTAGATTCTACTCCAATAATGGACTTCCTTGGAGGTGAAATTATCGGTATTAAATTCTATGCCGAACTGCCATTAAAAAGCCTACTAATAACTGGCATTGTCCTCCTAGCGCAACCATATTGCATATTTCTGAAAGAAAACAAATAAAACTTATCCCATATCCCATTCTCATCCCTTTCCCATTAAAGACAAAGGACAATGAAAAAAAAAATGCAATTTTTGGTTATCGGCGGTGACGGAGGCGGACTTTCGTTTGCTAACCGACTCAGATGGTGTACAGGGTAAGATACCGGACTGCAAGCCGAGATGGGATGTTGCAGTGAGTTCGATTCTCACTTTTTTTTTTTGATGAATTATCCAATAGGATGAAAACCCATAAAATGAATCTCGGCCACGGCATACATAGCCTAGTTCACTATCTGTGGGTTGGTTATTTAAGAATTTGAAAAATGCCAGCCATCATATCTTCGAAAAATGTGCGCTTAGAATTAAGTAAAAGGAAGTTTTTCGAGGAAACATCACTTTTCATTGAGATCCTGTATGCGTTTGTGTTCGTTAAAAAAAAGAATTGAAGTGTGTTAAAATTGCGAAAAATTCGGTAGACTTTCTCAGAATTTCAAGTGAGCTAGAAGATAATTTAAAATAGTTTGAAACACGCATTGAGATGACAGGTTGAAAAACTTCAAAGCTTAAAGCTTCAAAATCGATTTTCGTCGGACAGCTTCATAAGCTCCAAAACTTTTCCCTGCTGTATCGATTCCGGTAAGACGACAAATTAAAGTCATCCCGGGGACCCGGTCATTCCACAGAACAGCTTTAATATGCCTACCCACCATAATAGGCATACAGAACATTACCGAAAACAGCGCTCATTTACACGTAGCTATAGCTCAACTGAGACAGCACCAGCAACGGTAGGAAGGAAATAAAACACCGAGAGATGGATACGTCTCGCATAAATCACAAACACTGATTAGAACCGGCAGCGCGTGTGGGTGTATCATTAAGATGAATGTTAGTCGCCAAACGAGAACGTCTATCGTAGGAAGAAAAAAAAAGTGAGTGGGGCTTCTTTTGGGCATTACTTTCTAACTTCTTTTTGGTGAAAATGTTAACTTGTTTACAAAAATTTAGAAATCCAGGAATGCATTCCACATGTTCCCTATCAAATTTCGTTTAACCTTAGATAAAAAAGTTTGTGGGGGTGTCGTATCAAAACTACGCCAAAAGTCAAAATTCAAGCCGCATTAATACAGCATCATGTAGTGACATCCCAGCAGGAGAAGTCATACTTCTCGTGGCTCTCGTGTTTGACCGTTGAAGCAAAGACAGCAGCAGCATCAGTTTCATCACAGCCCCGCTGTGCAGCGAGCGTGCCGGCATTAGTCATTAATCACAACAAAAAGAAAGGACAAATACAGATTTGGGTTTGCCATAAATGGTGATCCTGCCATGAATTTGAAGTTAAGCCTAAAAAACTTACACCCAGCAGAAGTCAGAGCTTGTAAAGTAGCTCTAAAAATCAACAAGTTTAAAAATCGAACGTTTATCCTACCATGCGTTATGTTACGCCCGTTTGTGACATCTGCTGTGGTGGGAATCGGCTGCTAGAACTGGTTGAAAAAACACACGTTGACCGACAATTATAAGGAATAAGTGATGTTTCCTTATTTGATAGACTGGATAAGTGCACCCTTAACGGGAACTCACAAGAGTACATGTCTCGTAAAGGATTCCAGAGGGCAGCGTGAGGTTAATCTGAAGAATTTTTATCGCTTTCAATTCAATGCTATTGAAATATTATGGTATACGTTTGTGTTTATGGACTAATAAAATAGACCAGGTTAAGTCAAAGCTCAAGTCTTGTAGGCATTTCTTTTATAAATATATTTTTAAGAATTTATACGAATGCTTTAAACATATCAACTTGAGGTTAAATAAAGACTTAAAGGCTATCGAAAAAAATCGGAAGATGAAACTACAAGCTCATTCACAACAGGGAATGAATTTCGAAGATATGAGTTTTTCATTTTTATTTTCGTTTCGTGAAATCTAATTATTTCTTTGTATTTTTTCACTTTGTTTAGAACTCGGTGTTATTATTTTGGTTTTGTTTCTTTTGGACCTAATCGGCTCTTGACTGTCAATATGTCACTATTGGAAGTTTGGCGGCTTGTAACTTTGTATGCATCCAAATAAAAAAAAATCTTGGGAGCCCTCAATGAATTCTCGAAATCATTAATTTTGCATCATTTCTTTTTTTTATGGATGCACCCTGAAAGCCCTGGAAAAAACTTTCTAATTTGACCTCAAGTGTCAATTTGTCACTTCTTGCTTATATCTCTCTTGTTTCTCAACCGATTTTTACAGAATTTATAGTTTTAGAAAACTCGTAATGTAACTAAAATATGTTTCTCTGACAATATCCAGCTACAACACTTCAGTTTTCCGTTATTCAAAGTCTAAGAAAATATCCGAAAAAACATGTTTCGGAAAAAAGATTGTAGATCAACTACAGAATGCTTAAAAAAAACATTGACTTAGTGTCCAAGAAAGCTGGAGTTAGAAGCACATAAAGAAATATTTTTGAATATTTATAAGATCATGACCACAAAAAATGTAAAAAAATGGCGTAAAACCGTACTTTTCAATCAATGAACCGTCAAAATTGATTAAGTCATTTCAGATCAATTTTGAAAAAAAGGATTGGAAAGTTGACACAATTTGACGAATTTATGCACCTTTAGATTTCCGAAATACGAAACACAGAATTTTTGACGAATTTTCAAAGGTAGCTGTTTTTCGAACTTTTTGTCAATTTGCAATAACTCAGATTTTCTTGCACTGAAATTCTATTTTGCACTGGATTTTGAGTGTATTCCCGCAAGATTTTTGCAATAAATTTATATTCAACAGAAAAAAAAATCATACCGATTCCAGAGGTGTAATTACATTAGCTTTGGAATATTTAACACAAATATCTACAATTAGACTTTGAATAGCGGAAAACTGGAGTGTTGTATATGAATAAAGTGAATATTTGAGTTAAATAACAAGGTTTCCAAAACCATAAATTTTGTAAAAATCGGTTAGGAAACAAGAGAGATATATTGGTTTTAGTCAGGAGCGTTAAATGGACACTCCAGGGACTGTAATGGGGAAAAATTTCAGGGACAGATGAGCGTTGAACAAAAAAATGAGGACCACCCTAGTGCAGAATAATTGGATCATACATGTGAAAATAAAAGTCTAGAATTTCTTATAAACATTATTTAAAAAGAGTTATATGAGTTTGTAATTCATTTTACATACTATTCTATAGACAAAGACCATTTTTTTCAAAAAACGTCTTAAAAAGTCAACTGTTGGCCATTTTTTTTCTTCTAAATTTCACCAGATCTCTGAATCTCGACGTTCCATGCATTTTTAAATAATTTGACATCGATAAAAAAAAGTATCCGATTTCTTTTATTTATCCTTTTTTTGATATTTTAAGGTAAAAAAATCGAAACTTAGAGCGCCTAGAGTCTCGAATTATCACTTTCGAAGACACCCTAATTAAAAGACATTGGGCGTTATTATAAAGTCTGTTAAGCAACCCAATAAGTCCTTTTCCTCGTCCTGAAACTACCATTTCATACGGATACTTTTCAAACTCAATACTGGTTATTATTCAGATCCTGATCCTTCCATTCAATGTATGAAATAGTTAATACAAACAATGATGATGCGTGTTGGAAGAAATGATCATGAGAAAGATCAGCCCCCAACATCGGACTCCGAGAAAAGTTTCGGGAATCAGAATCCAGGATCAAGAGACAGGCTCAGATCATGATCAGAATCTGGAATCGGAATCCAGGATCAAGATTAACCCTTTGATACATGACTTTTTCTTTAAAATAAGAATAGCCATTATTTTTTCTGTGAAAAAGTAACAATTTTATTCGAATAACATAACTGAAGCCGTTTTATTAAATTTGTGGCTCATCAAAGTTGAAAAATAATTTTTGAAATTGTTGATTAATTTCAATACGATTTTGCAAATTTCTTCCAAACATTGTTCATTAGGTACAGGAAGATGTTTGTTATTGATTGAGATTAAAAAATTTGTTTGAATTCCCAAATCTGAAGAAATAAAAGTGATTTCCAAAAAGTACTTTAAAAAACTCATTTTTTAAATTTTCTACATACATTCTTTGATATCTCTCACGTGCATTAAAATATTGTTATAAAAATACCATGGACAAACTCTTCCAATCTCAAGAATATTTTGTGTGAATACATGACTGATTATTTAGTGTTGTAAACAACATTAAACTAGTTAATAAGTGTTGTTTTAAAACAACATTATGCATTAAAGGGTTAAGGACAAGGATCAGGATTAGGTTACGGAATCAGTATCAAATTCGAGATCAGGATCTAAAGCCGCAATCATGATCCAGCATCAGTATGAGCAATCCAGAATCAAAATGTAGAAACAAATATTCCAGGAAATTGACCCAGTATTGAGGATGAGGATCTCCAGTATCTGGGAGCGAGATCAAAAACCGGGATCGGCTTCCGGAATCAGGATCTGGGATCTGAATCAGGATCTATGTTAAGGTTGCCAAAATTTTTTCAGCACCTATCCGGGCCAAGCGAATCCGGGAAATTTTATAGAAAAACCTGACAAAATCCAGGCATTTGATTTCATCATCAGCAATATTCGGGCAAATTTAATCAAAAACCAAAAATTACTCAACAGAAAAAAAAATAAAAAAAAATTATTCATCGAAACTCATCGACAGATTTTAAATCGTATTTAAGACTTCCAGAAAACCTTAAATGCTTATTTTTACAAAACTTGATCAAAAAATTTCGTTTTTGAGGCATAAATAACAAACTTTTACAACACAATTTGTATTTTTTTTTTGTTAAGTTTGCCAAATAAAGTGAATAAATCCGGACACAAGCCGGGCATTTTTCAATGAAATCCGGGAAAACGGGGCCGGACTGGACTGTTCCCAAATTTTGTTTGAAATATCCGGGACAACCCGCATAAAACTGGGCAATCTGACAACCTTAATCTATGTACAAGTATTCAGAATGTAAGATGTTGGACGATCGAACTATGCGAGGTTTACACCGCGGCGATTGATCCGGAATGACGAACCACGTGGCAAATGTAAACAATAACAAAGATTCGCAAGTGAGAGAGAACGTCAAATTCGCTATTGTTCTAGAATCGACGAAGAGTGAATTGGTAGCAGCGATGCCACACATATCGATTTTGCGGTATTTATACCGATTTTTGGGCAAAATTTTGACCTAAAAAGAATCTTTGATCGAAGCTTGTCTCTTCCTAAATCCTGCTTGGTTTACATATTTTAAAGCTACTGTATCCGTGGTCCTTTTTTTATTTATTTTCTCATAAAATTCTTTGATTTTTGAAAACAATATACCTAATCAATTTCCCAGAGGCTGAAAAAAAAATCGAAGCAGAACTCTCTCTACTTTCTGCAGTAATTTCTTTTCCTTAGCGCTAGCACTCTCATCTAGTACCAGAAGCCTAGGAAGCTGAAATGGCCAATTTTGAAAAAATATACAGCAATCAAACGAAGAACACCAACTTAAGGCCTATATTTACCTCGCACATCAAAAAGCCATAGGATTTGTAAGTGCTTACTAAAATCAAATATACTTTACGTAAGGCTTATATTGTTTGCAAGCTTCTATTTAAAGAAAAATATGTTAGGGAGTTCGAAATGAAAACATTTTTGAATATCCACCTCAAATACCGATTTTCATACCGATTTTTAGAGTTTCCACACCAATAGAAGAATTTTTTGGATTTCAAAATACCGATTTAAATGTGGCATCACTGATTGGTAGTGTTCACAGGAATTGTTGCCAGTTGAAAAGATTGGAAATCATAAAGAAAGTGTTGCCAATATGACGGATGGAAAATCGAAGCATATACATGACTTGACGGGAATAAGTGGAATGATATTATTAGTTTTCCGATAAAAATAGTATTCTTTACTCTGCGTAATCACAACATAAAATAACGATGAGAATCCGAGATCAGGATCCATAATCAGAACTCGAACTCAGGATTGAAGATCCAGGATCAGGATCCAAGTCCAAGTATCCAGAGTTCGGGACTTGGTCCATGATCAGGACCAGAAAGGATCCGAGATCGGGGTCCAGGATTTGAATCCTGATGGTTCAAGGGCAGGATAACGATCAAGCACTCAGATTCTGGAATCAGGTTCCTAGATCAGAACCCAGAGAACATAATTAGAATTGCAGGGTGGTCACTCAGTTTCAGTTTTAATTTCCTGCATTTTTCCCGACTTTTTCTCGCATGGTCTTAAGAAATTCCCGATTCTCAAAAACAAAAAAAACTCTTTTCGTTTACGAAAAAAATCAGTTTTCAAATAATAAAGAACATTAAAAGGGCCAAACAAAAATAAGGAATGCACAGAGTTTCGGACGACATTTAAGGAAATTTGACAAGAAGTGTATTCTAAAAAAATGCAACACTTTTGTGAATAAGTTTTGAACGTATGAATGGAAATTGATAAAATTTTAAGTGAAGCTACATGGTGATGTATACGTGTAAAAAATTTGGTGACAATCTTTCAAGAGGTTTTTTGAGATTATTTACGTCCAATATAGAAGATCATTGACAAAAAATGTTTTGGGCAGGACTGAGAAAAATCCAGGAAAGGCAATTCGGACGCCATTTCTGCACAGCTTTGCTAATAATTTTATCAATGTCCGAACATGCATTCTAAAGTTATTCACAAAACAATGTGTTGCATTTTTTCGAATACAAAAACTATGTATTCCACTTTTTGAAACTTGTCGAGCCTTCTCGAATCTTCTGGACGTGAAATTTCTGGATCATCCATACAAGCACAATGATACAAAAATTTCATTGCTTTCTCTTTATCATTTCATCAGAAAATGTTTCCTGACTTTCTATTAGATACCGGAGGACAATTATTTTTTTAAAAATTCACTAAAAGTTCAAAATGTTATATTTTAACATAAACTCGAGTTTTCGAGGTAAAAACCTAAGCTAAACGTAACTATGCCATGCCACTATTGTAAGTTTATTCATTTTACAGTCTTTTTTTCGGAATACTATCGTTTCATTTTTGAAAAAATCAACTGTCAACAAATCAGCTGCCGAAAAAAATTATTTAATAAATTGTTAAAGAATCTACGTCATCGAGAAATGTTTCATAGTTGACAATCAGTTAACAATAGTTGACAAGTACAAGACGTTTATATGTTTTGAATTCATTTGCAGATACCGATCCAATTTTGAATGCTAAGTATTTCAATTATGTCTAACATATACCAATTTCAGATAAACTATTTCTACCAGACATCCGTGAGCTAGGTAGCTTATAAAAAATTTGATAATTAGAATTTTTGCTTAGACATTCCGTTAATTAATCAAAAAAGGAGATGTAAGTTGAATGAGTGTTTACATTTAAAAGACCGCAAAAAAATTCAAACGCATGAATATAAACAAGCTATTTCTCGGTAAACACTGGACTGAATTCTAACATTTTTCCATTACCGAGTTGCTGTAAGTTTCAAGTTTATTTATTCAAAACATGGTTTGAGTGTAAATTTCACATTTTTCAGTTTTTATGGAGCAATCCGAGACACTAAAATATGCACAAAGCGCAACTGGGCCGAAATTGCCCGATTTATTGGAAGAATTGTCGACTTTATCCCGATCAATTTCATATCCCGACTTTTTCTCGCATTTTCCGACTTTTCCGAATGAGTGGCCACCTTGGAATTGGCTATCAAGATATATGATAGATTGTGGCATTCAAGACTCAGGATCAGGATTCAGTATATGATCAATGGATTCAATACCCAGAATCCGGATTCAGGCACAGAATCTGGGATCAGTATCCGATATTAGCATGTCGGATCAGGATCAAGTGTTCAGATTCTGTGTGCAAAATCTAACGAAAAAACAACCATTATCAGGATTCAAAATCAGGACCAGGATCCGCAATCAGAGTCTAGTGTAAGCGTTTATAGGTTTAGGATCGTGATCCTGAATCCAGCTCCAGGCTCAACATCGACTTCTGGAAACATAATCCTGGATCAGGGTTATCGATTAGGGTCAAGATTAGGATCCAATATCAGGATGTACAGAATCAGGATCAGAATTCAGGATTTGAGATCAGGATCAGGATCAGGATCAGGATCAAGTATTGAGAATAAAGGATTAGGTTGAGAATCCCAAATTATAAGGAGCGAGGGGATCCGTGATTTGATTTCGATATCAGGATAAAAACCCAAGATCTGGGTCCGAACTGGATCTGGATCTGGAATTGGCTATCAAGATTTATGATAGATTTTGGGATTCGACACTCAGGATCAGGATTCAGTATATGATCAATGGATTCAATACCCAGGATCCGGATTCAGGAACAGAATCTGGGATCAGTATCCGATATTAGAATGTCGGATCAGGTTCGAGTGTTCAAGTTCCGTGTGCAAAATCTAATAAAAACAACCATTATCAGGATTAAGGGGTTCGAAATTCAAATTTAGCTAAAAATAATAACAATACCAAAAATAAACAATTAAAATGGAAATGAATTTTTGACACCGTTTCTCACTCATGATTACGTCACAAACTAAAAAAAAATGGACTGATAAAAAAAACAAAATTTTCGAATCATATCACAATGGAAGTTTAATGATGTTCTTTATTCCGAACTAGAAATTTGTTTCAAAAGAATTTCTAAGCAAATTTAAAATAATCGTTTCCAAAACACAGAGTTTTAAACAAATCTGAATTATCAAATAAATGTTCAAACGTATAAAAACTAACCATGACTAGTTGTTGGGAAAATGATAATAAATTTCAATTTTTATTCATCTTAATTTAAATTCTTTTCTACATTTTCAACTGAAGAATTGATAGAAAAATTCCGCTGTAGTATTCTGAACAAAAAATATTTAATCGAGATTTTAAATGTGAATTTTTGATAACTGAAAAAAATCATTTTTGACTTTTGGAAAAATTATTCAATGATTGATAGTTTAATTTAATTTGATAGAAAAAAGAATATATTTATTATTCTTTATAAAGTGCCAGTGATAAAGTCAGAGATAAAACCTTTTTCATAAAAAAAATTCCTCCAGTTATCAAAATATACGGCTTAAAAAGTTCATTTTTGAAGTTCAAAATAATTACTTCATGTTCAATTATACTGACAAGGAAACGTTGGGAAATGTGTAATTTCGTGGATGATTAATGAAATCTGAAAAATAAGAAAAATAAAGAGTTCCATGTTTTGTTGTTTATAATATATTGATAATAAACTTTTTTAGATTAATTTAAAATTCATGATCAATTCACGATTTCACGATTTTATTCAAAAAAATTTATGAAAAGTTTTTACATTTTAAATCGCAGGTTTAAAAGTTTAAAATTACAAGCTCTAAGTATTTTGTCACTTTTGATTGAAATATTGGGTCCTGGAAAGAACAGAAGGTTGAAATTACGATTTTTCTTACTAAAAATTTATATTTATCTAAGGGCTTATGTGTCAAAAACACAAAAATTCACAATTAAATCTCAAAGACAAAATTTTTAAAATTAGTTCTTAAAGAAATGAATCCAACTTAGATGAAATTTCAGGGACTAGATAAGAGAAAATCGATGTTGAAAAACATACGTTGCCGTGCCTAAAAATGTCCAAACTTGATTCCAACTACCGTAAGATGAAATGATGGGAATAGAAATAGACCAAGAAAAATGATTATGATCACATGGGAGAACTATTCCCTTCATTCCGATAGACATCGACACTCAACCAGTATAATATTCATACGCCAGGTTGGTCTCCTGTAGTAGAATGTTAATACATAGGCCCCGGAGAGGCGCAAGATGTGGGTTCAAGTCTCACCGGGAGACAAGGCGAATTTTTTTCGCATGTTTTTCAACATCGATTTTCTCTTATCTAGTCCCTGAAATTTCATCTAAGTTGGATTCATTTCTCTACAAAAAAAGTTTCGCTGACTGAATGTTTGAGTCAAGACCCATCTCTGGGTCGCAATTTAAAAATTAGTTCTTAAATTTAAAAAGTTTGACTTGAAAATTCGGCAAGTTAAAAAAAGAATTGAAAGAAATACTGTACTTTAAAATTCGATTAATTTATTTGAAAATTTAAGCAAAATATGAAAATGAAAAAAATAAGTGTTTTTGAATATTTTAGAAGATTTTTTTTTATAAACGCGTTTCACCGTAAGCTTTAACATAATTTTATTGATCACTCAAGGCAACAGCATTTTGGTGTTTTTTTAATGATTGATTCGATAGATTCTAGCGTCCTTAAATAGATTTTTTTTATCAAATTCAGTCGAACACTTTCAGTTTCTATGATAAAAAGATTTAAAATGTATCAGTTTTATGTAAAATTAAACATTGATAACTGTTTAACCAACAAACCTACATAAATGAATAAAATCTGATTCTGATTCTGTTTATCATACTTCATCCAATTAATTAATAAAATAAAATTTTCCCATACAAACACAAAAGTTCAAATTTACTCATGTAAACGTTATTTAAAAATTTTGCAAAAAATCATGGATGAGTTTTGGACCAATACGAAGCTTTTTAGACCCCAGGATTTGAGAAATTCCAAAATGACCCCAAATCGACTCAGTCTAGTGATATAGCTCAGTTGGCAAGTCAGTTGCTTTCTGAGCCGATGTCCGTGAGTTCGAGCTCAAGAGTAAACATCGATAACAGTTGTACCGGAAAATTTTTTCAATGACTTGTCCGCCAACTTCATCGTTGATATAAGTCGCGAATGACATAAAGATGTTAAAACGACTATAATAGAAACAAAAAAAAAAGAAAAAAAAAAGAAGTTTATTACTCATTTAAAAGTTTATAAAGTTTAATTCATTTTAAACTTTTATTTATAAATAATATGTTTATGATTGAAGTTTTTGTAAAAAAGTGCAGAAATTTCTCAAATACTTTTTATATATTTTCAAAAGTCATTTCAATAACAAAAGCTGATAGAAATATTCCATATTTAGATTCAGGGTCCCCAAATCAGTCGAAATTACCCTTTGAATTCATTGCACTTCAGATAAATGTAAATTTTGTGGCCTCGTGTAAATTATGTGTTGTGTTAAGCATTTAGAGGAACAAAAAACACGAAATAAAATTTAGTCTGAAATTGATTTCTTGAAGAATATTACATAACAGCATAACATTTGTAATGAAATAAACCATTTACTTTTAAATAAAAAAAAATGGTTCGCCTCAACCTCTGTTCTTCTTTAGGTACATTTCTTAATAAAAACCCATTCTGAAAAGGTAGGCAGGTAGGGTTTTTGTTGGTCAAATTTTGAGTTCCAATAGAAAAGATTAATTGTAATTTAGAATCAAAGTTAGTTTCAATTCGTAAACGTCGGCTAGAGACATTTTGATCTACAACATTACGTAGATCAAAATGTCTCCAGCCAAGGGTGATTTAAGACTAAATTCCGCCGGAGGTGAGACAAATTGCTGACTTGCTTGTTAATACTTCTTTTCAAATACATTTGAGATCAAGTAATTTTCCGTCACTACAGTGAAAATTTTTTCTTGGAAAAAATCTTCATGGGGGGGGGTTAAACCCCAAACACCCCCCTCCCCCTCCCCCCGTTCGCACGGCCTTGATCAGAGTACATGATAAGAATCCACAATCAGAATCAAGGATCATGTTCCAGGATCAGGATTGAGATCAAAATCAGGTTTTTAATCAGAATATTTATCTACTTCTGGGATAGACTCAGGAATAAGTTTGAGATCTAAATTGGAATAAAAATCAGGTTAAATTCGGGACAGGATCAGTATCAGTTTCTGCAACAGATTCAGCACAAGAACCAGGAACCTAATCATGATTTGTTTAGAAATTTACCTAAAAATGTGAAAATTATAAAATTGAAAAGTTGGCGAAAGGTTGCCGAAAGGTTGCCGATCTCTGAATTAACTCATTAAGATTGCGATTTTGGCACATTGATATCCACAACTTTTCTTGCCAAAAATAGTGACTTCAACATCAGAATTGCAATAAACAAACATAATAAGCGTTCCAGATATAAGAAGGTATGACTTAAGATAGAAAAAGTTGATGTTGAAGTGATACACAGGAATTTAAAAAGTCAATTTAGTTAAAGCTCCATATTCCATATAAGTTATCAAAAAGATTCAGTTTCACCCGTAGAACCGTGGTTTTTTTCCCTATCTTTAAATCTCAAGGTGATGGCTTCAGCATGCCTGTCTCAACATCAACTTGGAACGTATTGGATGATGGCAAACCCGGAATGAAAAATGGGAAAATTGAAATGTGTGCATCGTTCGGGAAAATTGCCGGCGATATATATTTTTATTATCGATGGGTTTTTCCGATAAAAGCATCCGGGCGGGTTGCTGCTGAAAAAGCTTTCAAATCGCTTTGAAACCCTGTCGAAGCTTGGATGTGGTAGGGGGTTTGAGGAGAGAGGTAGAACGTGAGAGTGTGTAAGCTCACAAGGATGAATGAAACGTGCTACATTCATAACTAGTGGCTCTGGATGGCTGGCTGGCTGGCTGACTGTCTCGCGCGTCATCGTATTTTTTTCTGTTTACTCTTCTTATCGTCAAGTGGGTGTTTAATCTCGCTCAGATATGGTTCTGTGCCCGAAGACGATTTGTGAGACTTTCAGCGGCAAAAGTAATCAACGTGTGTTGTGCCAAGAGATTGGTGGGAATGTCTTATTGATCATACGTTTGAACATATTTAGATCAAAGTTGATTATCGATGGTTGTTCTACAGAATTCTTGGTATTAGGTGGATACACTCGTAGAGGTTTTATGATTCAATAAACGAACATGTGCTACTTTTTTTTATTTCCACTCTAAACGTAATCGAATAGAAAATGGGCGGGTTGTGAGCTGAATATAAGGGCTATAAAAGGTCCTTCTGCCAAACTACTCATAATCACAATAAAATAACAAATAACTTCAAAAACGAGGGCATATGCTTCTCGAATGTTTCTGGAAACTGCTTCGCAATAACGATACTGAAAGTTTGGGCAACGTCTGCAAAAAAAATTGTCACCTCGAAGCATATAGTAAACAATCCGATCCGGAAACATCCGCCACTCCATTCAAGCTTCATGTGCGAGAACAACGAGATTTCCAGCTTGACGTTACATGCATTCGTAGCGGTCGCTCGATTTTGCACACGTCAATCAAGGTAATCCGCATTGGAAACAGAACGTGAGCATACATCGGATATTAGCTAGTTACAGGTAATACCTGCTGGAATCTATACAAACAGACACCTGTCCCCAGCTGGAAAATAAAAAAAACACGAGGATAATAATTTCACAATCCGGACAGGATGCTGGGGCGAGTCGATTATTCAGCATTATAACTCATATAAAACCAATTGACATTTCGAAGGTTATTTTTGGGTGTTGTTTCTTTTCGAAAAAGCTAATTTATTTTTTTTTAGAATTTAGACAACGAGTGGTTCCATAAAAAAAAAATATTATGTTTTCGACCGGGAAGTAGTTTTTTTTTATTTTAATTTTTGGCTTTTTACGGCCTTAGATCTCAATCAAACAACTTTTATTTGAAATTCCCGACGTTTCGACCAATTTTGTGGTCTTTCTCAAGGGAATTAACCGTTTGCTGTTATTGATATGCTTTTATAAAACCTTTAGGACTCACTGAGAAAATAATCTTCACAAATTTCATAATGTATGAGGCAAGTTCACCAGAAGAGAACAGACTCGACCAGATTTCTTATTCTATTCTAACAAACTGAATCCGGTTATCTTAAGCTTGCCAGATTGCCCGGCTTAAGCCGGGTTTGTCCGGATATTTAATACAAAATTTTAGAAAAGTTAGGTCCGGCCCAGTGTCCTGGATTTCGTTGAAAAAAGCCCGTTTTTGCCCGGATTCATTCACTTTATTTTCCAAATTAAACAAATTGTGCTGTGAATATTTTTTATTTTTGCGTTCAAAACGAAATTTTTTGAGCAAGTTTTGTAATAATAAACGAAAGGTTTTTTGAAAGCTTAAAAAAAGATTAAAAATATGATGACAAGTTTTGATGAAAAAATTTGTTTCAAAGTTTTTTTTTCTTGAGTTTTGTTGAGTAATACCTGGGTTTTGAACGAATTTGCCCGAATATTGTCCTGATTTTTAGTAGACGATTTTGAAATGAAATGCCCGGATTTTGCCAGGTTTTATATACAATAGCCCGGATTTGCCCGGCCCGAATTCGTGGCGAAAAAGTTCTGGCAACCTTAGGATAGCTACACAATGTAAAAGTGTTTACCTTTTCACAAAATACGAACGCCAAAGGTAGCGCCACATAACATGAATTTTCCCGCGTTCATTGCTTATTTTTACGCTCTCACTCTCCCCCCACAATAATGCCGAAACAGACGAGGAAAAAAAAGTTCGCCGCTCGATCATGTGCTTCTAGCTAGCGCGCCTCATCAGTATTCCGATTCGATACTACAGGTTATTTATTAATGGTTCCTTTTTCGTCATGAATAGCCAGGCTAGAGTACATACCGTTGAACGCAAATGTTTGTATGAATGTGTTTTCAGTTGCTGCTGCTAGTGATCCATTTCATTCAGATCCGTTATTGCTCCTCCGACATAGATCTTTTTTTTGACGTTCACGTGATTTGTGCGAATGTCACGTCCCGTATGATTGTTTTTGATTTACTTTGAGCAAGATATAGTGCGCTCCACCTTCCGTTAGATGGACGGAATATTATTTTCCTTCTTCTGTCAAACCTTGATTCCATTTCCGATTGGCGGGGGAGCTGATAAATCTAATGCCGACTGTCGGATTACTTCCTCGGTAGATTACCTTATCTTAAGCGAGTGCTTCTTTCTGCATTTATTGATTGAGTACGATGAATCAATTAGGTGCTATCCGCTTTAATATGAATCAAACCCATGTCAAAGGAAGCTTCCTTCTTGTTTTCTTAGAATTATTCCATTTTGGACCGAGTAATGAATTCATCCGCATCATCTTACTCGATTTTTTTTTTAAATTTTGAAGGCGTTGATCTATTCTGTAGACTGAATTAGCGCAATCGGACTGTTTCGTTGATGTTGATTGCATAAACAAGATCATAATTAAGCGATTTATTTGCTTGACACTTCTTGTGACATGGCGACCGTAAAAAATGTTGATCGGTGGATTACGAGACAAGGATCCAAAATCTTCTTCCTTGTAGGCTGTCAATCGAATTGTCAAAAGCATGCCAAAACTGTTGTTAAAATTTTTCATACTAATGATGTTAACAATTTTAATTTGATGTGATCATCTAGTCACCGAATCTTAAATTATGCCAAAATTTTTATTTTTATCCCTCTCATGTTCTAGATAAGACCCGCACAGGTTTTTTGTTTTCGAACAATTTGCATGACACTTCTTGTGACATGGCGACCGTCAACAATGTTGATCGGTGGATTACGAGACAAGGATCCAAAATCTTCTTCCTTGTAGGCAATCGAATTGTCCAAAGCTCACTAGCGAGATAAGCAAGCCAAAACTGTTGTTAAAAGTTTCATACTGATGATGTTAACAATTTTAATATGGATGTGATCATCTCATCACCGATTCTTAAATTATCCCAATTTTTTTCCTTTTTAGCCCTCTCATGTTCTAGATAAGACCCGCACAGTTTTTTTTGTTTTCGAACTTAGGAAGAGATAATTCTAATTTTTTTCTGAATTGGATTTTTCGATTTTTTTAAAGAACAAAAAATTTTAGCGGAATGGTTTACGGTTTTAATAGTAATTCTTCGTAAATTTGTAAAAATTGACTAAATTGATAAATTTGTATCAAGGTCGCCGAAAAAAATTCTGTGTTTTTGACTAAAAAAACCCTCGAGTTCTGTGATTTTTTAAGATTTTTGGTCTCAATAATGTGACAAAACGCTGTTATTTAAGTTACATTTCGTAAGCGTAAATTGTAATGCTCTACGCAAAAACGGACTTGGAACCAATTTTATTGCAATTCTATTGTCTGTGGGCATACTCTATAAATATTTAGAATGAAAAAATTACTCAAACATGTTACTCTTTTACCTTAACCTTTTCAAACTAAAGCTGAATTATTATCATCTTGATAAAGTTTACTCCAGCTGTGTTGAACATGTACGATATAATATTTGATCTACCAGCAGTTTTATTTGAGTACCAGACAGAGAGAACACGCAAAAGTTTCTCAAAAATCTGTGATTTTTCAAAAAAAAAATCTGTGATCTGTAACACAGGCTGTGCACGGTGTGCCAAAATACGTTATTAAAAAGAAAAAATGACCACCAAAACGGCACTCGGCATTTGAAAGATATAGTATTCAGGCATCCATTCTGAAAATTTGGAAATGTTTCATCGGGCTTTTTTGAAATTAGAGCGATTTTAAATTTTTAAGTCTATTTGCCTAAGATTCCCAATGGGGTTTTTCGACCTACTGTTCTACGTCCATCGATTTTTCAGACTACATATTTTATGACAATCACCCAGCTCAATGACTTCATAGAAAATTTCATGCCCGACAACTTTGTCGAAGACTAGAAAAAGATTTGAGTTGATCCTGAAAAGTTATTGGCAATTTTCTAAAACTTTATTAGACTGATTGACATTTTTCCATGTTTCTTAAATTTTTTTTCAATTCAGCTTCACTAAGAAACGAATATCTTTCCAGGCGTAGTTTGAATCGTTTTTTCTGTAAAATTACAGTTTTTTTGTGATTTCGTGATTTTGGTGATTTTACTTTTGAAAACATCGTTCATACATGGCGACCGTGAAAAAATTTGGTGCAACTGAAGAAAACTACACGGCAAACTGTCAATGTCAGGCGCGTGAAAAAGTTGACGGTAGGCAGGCAAACTGTGGAGAGTTAGCTCACGTTGATAGGCAAAAAAACGTTTTCAAGAAAAAAAATCCTTCTTATAAACGTTATCAAGAGCAGCACAAAGCCTTTTTTAAAAGCCTAGGAATTCTCTACATAAAGCTTCCGGATTATTTCTTGTCCGTATCCGGGCCGGCCTAATCTTGAAATTTTATTGAAAAACCTGACGAAACCGGGCATTTTAGTTAAAATTTTCCAATCCAGTAAACAGGAGAATATCCAAGCAAATATGAGCAAAATTCAAGGATTAATCAAAATACTCGCAGAGATCAAAGAAAATAACTTCAACACATTAACGACCGCAAAGAAACCTTAACCAGAGAACACTGATATTCGACATTCTTCATCTCAGAAATGTCTTGTCCATATTCAAAAAAAAAAATAGTTTCTTTGAGTTGCCGAAAGTATTGTGATCAATTTTGTAGAATCTAGTTTCATGATTAAATTTTTAACAAATGAGTTATGCTCTTGAATGTAGCACATTCACGGCAAGTGAAAAACGAGGTATCTTGCATTTGGTCCTCAATGTGTTAAATTTCAATTTGGCACCAAAGCTCCTAAGCAGCGTTCTAATTTGTTGAAGTTTTTTTTTTTTATAAAAAATATACTCTAAAAATTCCATTTTTGAATCCAATGACTGGACAGCTGGGTGTAAATGAAAACTTAAATTTGTTGATAGTACAGTTTTGAATAATGTGAAAATACCACCTTGAACCGCGTTGCGGGAATAGCTTGGTGAGAGTAAAAAACAATGTAGGTTGAGAGGACCGCTTGGAAAAAAATGTAAAAAACATGGCAATCAAAACTCAAACTGGTTAAGGTCTTCTCAGTTTGAAATCAATGTAAAAACACTCTTAAGCGAGTGCAGAGAACTGTATGGTGAGAATGAATTCTTAAACGGCAGCTTGGTAAGAATTTAATTCTGGAGTGAATTAAGAAGACAGCTTAGTGAGAATCACAATTTAAATAGATTGAGAGGACATACTAAACAAAAAAAATGTAAAAACCACAGTAGAGCGAGTTGAGCGAACAGCTTAGTAAGAATAAAAATTCAAGCGAGCTAACAGCTTGAAAAAAATGTTAAAATGGCACCTTCAGGGGAGATGAGGGGACAGCTGGGTGAGAATTGAAACTCAAGTGGATTGAGAGGACAGCTGAGTGAGAATAATGTCCACTTCTCTCAAACCACTTGAGTTTAGTTTTAACCAAGCTGTCCTCTCAATCCACTTCAAGGGGATATTTTAAAATTTATTTCGAGCAGGAATGCTTTCTCTAGATGCAACATAAGCTCACTAAGCTGACCTCTCAATCCGCTTGAGTTTTGATTCTCACAAAGCTGTCCTTTCAACTCGCTCTACCATGTTTTTTTTACATTTTGTTTTTTCAAAGTGTCCTCTCAATCCGCTTGAGTTGTGAATCTTACTAAGCTGTTCTCTCAATCCGCTTGAGTTTTAATTCTTACCAAGCTGTTCTCTCACCTCCCTTCAAGGTGCAATTTCAAACTTTTTTTAGCTGTCCTCTCAACCTTAATGAGTTTTGATTAACACCAAGCTGTTCTCTCAATGCGGATAAGGGTGATAATTTTACATTTATTTCAAGCTGTCCTGTCAACCCGTTTGAGATTTCATTCTCATTATGCTATCCTCTGCATTCGCTTTTAATTTTTACATTACTTTCAAGTTGAGAGGACCTCAACGAATTTGAGTTTTGATTCTCACTAAGCTGTCCTCTCAACTCTCTTTACGGGGGTTTTTTATTTAATTTTTTCAAGCTATCCTCACAACCTACTTGTTTTTTTAACCTCACCAAGCATTTCCTTTGAGGCCGTTAAAGGTGAACTATCAACACGTTTTAGTTTTCATTTTCACCTCAATTCACTTTACAGTGATTTTTACATTAACTTCAAGTTGAAAAGACCTCAATCTGTTAAAGCTTTGATTCTCACCAAGCTGTCCTTCAAGGAGGTGTTTTAAAATTAACTTCAAGCTGTCCTCTCAAATCGCTTGAGTTTCCATTCTCACCAAGCTGTCCTTTCAACCGGATTTAAAGTTATTTATACATTTTTTTCAAGAGGTTCTCTCAAACCACTTGATTTTAACCATGCTGTCCTCTCAAACTACTTCAAGATGGTATTATAAAATTAATTTCAATCTGGAATGCTTACTCTAGATGCAATATAAACTCTCAATCCTCTTGAGTTGTGATTCTCACTAAGCTGTCCTCTCAATTCGCTTGAGTTTTAATTCTCACCAAGCTGTCCTCTCATCTCCCTTGAAAGTGCCATTTTAACATTTATTTTAAGCTATTTTCTTAATTCTTACTAAGCTGTTACCTCAACTCACTCTACCGTGGTTTTTTTACATTTTTTTTAATTGTCCTCTCAATCCACTTACATAAGTAGTGATTCACACTAAGCTGTCTTTTAAATCCATTTAAGTTTCAATTCTTACCAAGCTGTCCTCTCATCTCCCTTCAAGGTGCCATTTCAAACTTTTATTCAAGCTCTGCAATCTGCATGAGTTTTGATTATTACCAAGCAGTTTTCTCATCGCGGTTAAGGGTGATAATTTTACATTTATTTCAAGCTGTCCTATCAACCCGTTGGGGATTTCATTCTCACCATGCTGTCCTCTGCACTCGCTTTAAGTGGTTTTTACTTAGATTTCAAGTTGAGAGGACCTCAACCAGTTGGAGTTGTGATTCTCACTAAATTGTCGTGGTTGAAGGTGCCAATTTAACATTTATTTCAAGCTGTTTCCTAAACTTGCTTGAGTTTTAATTCTCACTAAGCTGTTTTCTCAACTCGCTCTACCGTGTTTTTTTAAATATTTTTTTCAAACTGTCCTCTCAATTCACTTAAGTTGTGATTCTTACTAAGCTGTCCTCTGAATCCACTTGAGTTTAAATTCTAACCAAGCTGTCCTCTCATCTCCGTTCAAGGTGCCATTTCAAACTTTTTTCAAGCTGTCTTCTCAACCTGTATTAGTTTGGATTAGCTGTCCTATCAACCATCAACCATCTGTCCTCTGCACTCGCTCTATAGTGGTTTCACATAAATTTCAAGTTAAGAGGACCTCAACCAGCTTGAGATTTGATTCACACTGAGCTGTCCTCTCAATTTGCTTTACAGTGATTTTTTACATTTTTTCCAAGCTTTCCTCTCAACCTGCATGATTTTTGATTCTCATCAAGCTTTCTCTTTTTTCAAGTTGAAAAGATCTCAATTTAAAGTTTTGGTTCTCACCAAGCTGTCCACACAACTAGCTTCAAGGAGGTATTTTAAAATTCATTTCAAGCTGTCCTCTCAAATCGTTTGAATTTCAATTCTCACCAAGCTGTCCTTTCAACTTGCTTTACAGTTATTTTTACATTTATTTAAAACGGTTCTCTCAAACCAATTGAGTTTTAATTTTAACCAAGGTGTCCTCTCAATCTATTTCAAGATGGTATTTTTAAATTAATTTGGGGCTGTCCTGTCAAATTGCTTGAGTTCGAATTTTAAAAAAAGTTGTCTTCTCAACTTGGTTCAAGGTGGTTTTATTTTACATTTATTCAAACATGTCCTCTAAGTCCGCTTGAGTTTTAATTCAAACCAAGCTGTCCTCCTGACTCGCTTCAAAATGGTTTTTAGCTGTTCTCCAAACCCACTTTAGTTTACATTCTCGCCAAGCTGTCCTCTCAACTCGCTTTACGGTGTTTTTTTTTTAAATTTATTTCAAACTGTCATCTCAGTTCGCTTGAGTTTTAATTCTCATTAAGCTGCCCTCTCAATTCGTTATAAGCTGGTATTTTTAACAATTATTTTAAACTGTACGCTCAATCCGCTTGAGTTTTTATTCTTACCAGTTCTTTTCTCAACTTGCTTTAAGGTGATTCATTAACCTCTATTTGAAACTGTTTTCTAGATTCGCTGTCCTTCTCAACCTGCTTCTAGGTGATATAAAGATTGGTCAAGGTGTTTATTTAAACAAGTCCTCTCAGTCCGCTTGAGTTTTAATTTAAACCAAGCTGTCTTCCTAACTCGCTTCAAAATGGTATTTTAACTGTCCTCTCAATCCGCTTCAGTTTTCATTCTCGTTAAGCTGTCCTTGTATATATATTAAGCTGCCTTCTCATCTCTCACTTGAATTTCAATTCTCATGCTGTCCTCTCAATTCGTTCCATTACTAATTATTTCAAATTGTCCGCTAAACCCGTTTGAATTTTTATTCTTACCAGTTCTGTTCTCAAATCGCTTTAAGGTTATTCATTATCGGTTATTTCAAACTGTCATCAAGATCAGCTGTCCTCTCAACCCGCTTCAAGGTGATATTCCAAAATTTGTTTCAAGCTGTCCTCACAAAACGCTTCGAGTGGTATTTATAGATTAGTTTTAAATTGTCCTCTCTACCCGCTTGAATTTTAATTCTCACGAAGCTGTATGTGTGTTTTTTTATCAAGCTGTCCTCAAATCTCGCTTGAGTTTTCTCTTTAACAAAGCTGTCCCCTCAAGTCGGTTTAAGGTGTTAATTCAACATTTATTTCAGGATGTCCTCTCAACTCGCTTCAAGCTGTTGTTTTAACACGTTCGTCGCCACGTCACCCATATATGGGTGACGGCTCTCTTAAGCAAGGTTGCCGCTCAGTTCTGCCACGCGTTGTAAATCTGAAGCTCTCTCGCTTTACTTTCATGCTCTGAGATTTTTTTTGGGCGACGAACGTGTTAAGCTATCCTCTCAACCTGCTCGAGTTTTAGTTTTCACCAAGCTGTCCTCCCTATACGCGCTTTTGATTATCATCAAGCTGTCAACTCAAATCGTTTCAAGGTGGTTTTTCTTAACATTTATTACAAACTACACTATCAACTCGCTTCAGTTAAAATTTTCTCCAAGTTGGCCTCTCAACTCACTTTTCTCGATTATATTTAAAATTCATTCAACTGTTTGTTTCCCTTTTTCCACACAGCTGGATTTTTTCAAAACGCCTCATTTGTAATATAATTTTTCGACTACTTTCTAGGGAGCCATACTCTTTTGAAAATAATGGTTGTGGAAATTAATCGAGTTCTCATGAAACTCAAGAAATTGGATTAAGAAATGGGTAGCTTACATGAAAAATTACGTTTTTGAAAAAAATAATAGCTTAAACTATTAGAAATAACGTAAGTTAAATAAAACAGTAAATTATCAGACCAATCGCTTTCTGAAATATCCTGTAGTGCTAACATTTTCAGATACAGATGGCGGATCATGGCGGATAGATATTATTAAATTTCGTATTGTTTCTAGTCCATAGATGACAGACACAGAAAGTGTGACTATACAAAGTTCCATGCAGTCAAACACAGAGCTTGAACTCTGGCTGGAGGAACTTTAACTTGGCTAAACAAAAATGGTTTGCCAGCGTTAAATTTTCTCATTTAGACTTCGATTCACATCCCTAGATATAGGTGTCTTTAAATATTGCAAACCAATGGGAAAACTCCCACAGCTCGGCGTGTAGGAAATATTTAGATAGGAACACCAGAAAGCTTCCATATCGACCATCTTTCGGATCCGGAGTGTCAAAGTATTTTCATAATTTCAATGGTGGAGGAAGGGAAGCAGTAGGTTGTTGCTCGAGATGAGATCCTTCGCCCAGACCGTAGTTATTTCCGGTTCGTTCATTTCTATGCTTTCTCGAAATGGTGGGTGTGTAGATGGGGGTCCGATCATTCCACCATACTGCAACGTTCAGAGATGGACCGAAACAGCCGGCAAGCATATTGGAAGAAAGCTCCTGCCGCACAATCTGGAGCGAGATTTTAGCTTGTTGCAGCACTACGTCAGCAGCTTTGGCAGGAAAGTTGAAAGGAGCAGGCCCTCGATCGGAGAAAAAGTTATAGAAAACATGGAAGGAAATATACTTATCTGACTTGTTTTACACTAACTCGATTAGATAAATTTCCTTTCCCTGGTCTGCCTTTTCTCTTCCAACATTAATCGATGAAGACAGAACAGATAACGGAAGAAAATGCTTTCAAGATTCTTTGGCATTCAACTAACATTCCCTTGAATTGTTATGTTCAATTTGAACTGACATATTGCGGTTTGATGTGTCGTTAATAATCGTTAAACATAATTTTTGACGGTCGCCATGTACAAAAAATAATCAAGGTATTTTGATTTCTAAGAAAAGATTATTATTTTATTCAGATTTAGGTTTATGATTTCAGATTTAAGATTTTAGATCCTCAAAGCCTTGTTTCCAATGAATTGTAAGAGAAATCTAATTGGTAATCAAGTTTGTTGCAAAAACTAATTACCATTGGAAGGTTCTCGAAACAAAACCGTTTGTGTTCCCAGTAATTGCGAAAAGAAAACGGCAACTGTTTGTCGGAGGAACGTTTGACAAACATTGAAAGGGAAATAAAATAAAAATAGAGAAAAATACCAGAAAGCTTATCGGGAGAAAACACCAAGGGAACGATCTCGGATCCGCCGGGCCAGGATTGGTAATCTTCCGAACGAACGCACAAAACACAAACAAGCCGGATGAAGTTCTACTGTCGCAGTTTATTTCCTCGTTTTTTTTTCTGGTTCTCTCTGTTGGCAGCTCAACTCGTTCCAGGAAAATGTAAATCCATGCTCAAGGTGAAAACTGAGACTTTCGATTGAATAAAAAAAAAACACCGGAAGGGGTGAAGTATGTTAAATGGTTGTGCAGGAATTGATGACACGTGCCAGTCAGGTTCAGATATTTTTACGTTTCTGGTAACAGACTTTTTATTTCACGAAATTTCAGGGAAATTCTTTTGGAAGGATGCGTCCTTCTTATGATATCAGTAGCTAGATGGATTGTCTTTTCGATTGTGGATTACTGATTCGCAACAAAGTAAAGCCGTTTGGATCCTTCTCCCTAAATCGTAAGCTTTTAGACAAACACGCTGCAATCAAACTAAGTGGTCCGGAAAATATTGAAGCACCCTAGCAGCCCCAATTCGAGGAAAATCGGAAGCTTCCGCGTATTCGATGAAAAGATCTCTTGCTTACAACCTTTGATTGCGAATCCTAAATCTGGGCGCGGTTTTTCGCCAGCGAGAAGAAGAAGCCGGGCAAGCAATTCCCAAATTTGTATATTTAATTTTCCAAACGTTAATTACTTTTCGGTGGAGGCCTAGCGCTTTCCGCGAGGCAAATCTGCTAACAACCAGCTTAAATAGAACGCTCAAACCGTTCGCTGAAGCGATTAATCAGATTTTATGTTTTTGCCTGGTAATAGGGGCAGCACTGGAACGATCAAAACACTACACTTAGAAGTCGGAATGAAAAATGGCATGTAATGGATCATAAATTTCGTAAACAGAGGTCGTTTTTCATGTTTGATGCTGGAAAAGGTCAGCAGTCAAAAATAATTGAGATTTTCAATTGAAAACTAAATTTGCAATATTTCAGACAACCTGAACCGATCAACGTCTTCTCCCGAATCGTAATCTTCTTTTCGTATTGCCTACCACCGAGAGCAAACCGCAAACATGCAATCGATTAAATTTATTTTAATTAAACGATTGAGTTGCAGAAAACCGCAAATCAAACTTTATTGGAAGGCGTTCGATTGAATTACAAGGTTTATCAAGGAGCGCGCAATTGAAAGATGCTGATGTGCAAGATCGGCAAGAATTTATATTTTAACAGAAAAAAAACAAACAGTAGTGAACATCTCAATTAGCAAACTTTTTGTACTCAACCACTTGGAAGATTGTTAACCGCAAGACAATTCCCGTTCGTTGAGACTAATTAGCACTATTGATTGATCGACGACTTAAACGTTGAACAATGTAAATATAGTAAAAAGTAGAACAAATTACTCCTCGTTTGTATAAAGTATTTATTGCGGCAGCTGTCAAACAATTGCTAAATGAACGCTTGGGAGGTGTTTGCATTCACTCGAGTGAGGTGACAAAATCGGAAGGGAATTTGCATATTTGGTTGCCTCAGGGTGAAAGACAGAATTGGTATTGTTTTATTTAAGTTTTTTTCTAAATTTTCAGTTATGCTCTGTTATTTACGATAACTTACTGTAAAATCCTGCAATTTTCGTTAAATTCTTGTAAATTCCTAAAATGTTTACGGTAAAATTCTGTTTATGTTCTTAGTTTTCTTGGAATTTTTTGTTACTTTTTTATACAATTATTGCTGTTATCTGTTATTATTTTCCTTGTTTTCTTAAATTTTCTGTAACTTATGATTTTTTATACATTTTTTTCAATTTTGAATTATTTATGAGAAATACCTACTGTTTTTTCGTAGTTTCCAATAAATTTAAAAATTTACTGTAGTTTTCTGTTAACTGTTTTTAAAAAGGTTTCTGGAATAGAAAGTTTTACTGGCTTTTTTTTGTAATTTTCTTTCATCTTTCAATTTTCTTTCAATTAATCTTTACTTTTCTGTGATTTTCTATGATTAAATCTGCAAATTTAATAAAACTGCCATAGTTTTGTGTATTTTTCACATTTTGTTATTTTAAAAAAACATCTACAAAAGTACACTTTTTATCCATTTTCTTTACAAAAAAAAATGCAAAGTCTAGTTTCATTTTTTGTGTGTTTCTTTTAATGCCTTTGATTTTCTGCAATTTTTCTGCAAAAAAAGCCTTATGACTTTTTCCTTTTTTTTTGTCATTTTACATGGATTTAAAAAGTTCTGTAAAATTTGGTTGTGTTTTTGAAAACAAAGTTTGTCACATTTTTTTAAATTTAAATAATTTTCGATTCATTTCTACGAATAATGTTTTTTGTTATTTCTTCAATTGTCTATAATTTGATGCATTTTAATAATTCTATTATCTGAAATTATTATTTTAAACTTTCTCCTTTTTTCGTTTAATTTTACATGTGAATTTTAGCCGAAATGTTAGTTATCCATGATTTCTCACGATTCCTTGTTAATCTCTTTAATTTGTTTTGTTTTAATATTTTTTTAAATTTTCAATTATGCTCTTCTGTTATTTTCGATAATTTACCGTACATTTCTGTAAAATCCTGAAATTTTCGTTAAATTATTGTGAATTGCTATCATATTTATCGTAAAATTCTCTTCATATTCTTAGTTTTCTTGGAATTTTCTGTTCCTTTTTCAACTATTTCTAAACACAAAAAAGTTTAGGGGAGAATGAGGATACTTGATCCCTGGGGATACTTGATTCCTTAGCTATATCTCGAAACGGGAATGTCTTACAAAGATCAAATGTTCTAGAAAAATGTGCCAAAATGAGCAAAATAACAATGCTTGTAGTTTAAAAAATTTTAACAAAATAATTGTTTGAGTAATTGAACTTTGTTTGAAAAATTTCACAAAATGTAACTTGAAGATCTTTTTTCATCACTTTAAAATGTTTCTTACATGGGAAAATTATGAAAAAAATATTTGTTCCAATGTATCAATCGTTCGAGCGTAAAATGAACTTCACAATGCCATATTTTCAAAGCAATGGAAAACTCTCAACTTTTTTCAGAAAAAGTTTTCTAAAATGTTGATTATGGGTACAATTGATCCCCTAGAGTTGGGTACAATTGATCCCCCTTCCAAACGGCATATTCTTGTTCTGAATTGATCGTTATGATTGCTGATTACGAAATTACTAATATTTATCCAAAAACTAATATTTATCAAACAATTGTCTGAAGAAAAAAGCAAAAATAATTAATTTTCTCTTACTTATAAAAAATAGCGCCTTTAAGTATGCAATAATATTAGCGTTGAGCAAAGTTATAGAATTTTCTTCTTATGTCTGCTATAAATTGTGAAATGGGAACAAACATGACCAAAATAGTCAATTAACATTCTATCTTGGGGTTTTGTTTGATTTTTATACAAGGATTAGGGCTTCCTGAATAAAATATCAAGTCTTCTTCAATAGGGGATCAAGTCTCCCCTAACTTCAGAAAAATCGCAATTTTTTAACTCCCACGAAAATGCTTCTAGTTCATCAACGGGTTCAAGTATCGTTCTAATTTTTGGAGCAAAGAAACTTGAAGTTACAAGCTGTCAGAAAATGTCAAAGACGGCGAGTTGCTAAATTTTTCCAAAAAGATATGGTGAAAATAAGAAAAGGGGATCAAGTATCCCCACTCTCCCCTAATGAAATAATACTGTTATCTGAAATGTCCTATGATATGTTCTAATTATTTTTATTATTTCCTTTAATTTTTTGTTATTTTCTTAAATTTCCTGAACTTATGTTTTTTAAGGGGGGGGGTAGGGTCTAACGGGTATAAAAAAAAACACCATTTTCACGATTTTTTTCTAGAGCTATCGTTCAAACAAATGAATTCATTTTTTTTGCATTATACAAAGCATTGTTAAAAGAACATTTAGTAATTTTTTCGTAGAAAAATATTGAAAAATGAGCCGGTGACGGAGCATTTTCGAGGATGCCTTTTAGAAAACAGGATTTGCGGTGGACACTATCTCAGCACAGAATCGTCTGAAGTCAAAAAATCAGAGCAAAATATTTTTAATAGATGTTTTTCTGGACCCCAACGTTTTTATTTAACTTAAAAATATTTTTATGAAATTTGTGTGGCTGTTTGAAGTAAAAACTACGATTTTTCACTTAAAATTCCGCCATTTTTCACCTCTAAAATCTCCCCAAAGTAAAAAAAATCAAAAAAGAAAAACGTTGGGGTCTGGTATTTTATATGTAGAAAATATGTTCCAAATTTGAAAAGAATCGGATAAGTAGTTTTCAAATGACGATGTCCACGGACTTTAAAAATGTGCTTTCGAGAAAAACGCGTTTGACATTCTTGAAATGTTTAACAATAAGAAAATAAAAAAATAAAAAAATCGATTTTTTGAAAGTGTTAGACCCTACCCCCCCCTTAAAGGTCTTTTTACATATTTTTGGAAATATTGAATAATTTAATGTTGTTTTTTTTTGTTAAACTGTTTTGAAAAAGGTTTCTGGAATAGAAAGTTTTATTGGTTTTTCCAATTTTCTTGTAACTTTCTGTCATCTGAAAGTTTGTCTTGTGTTTTATGATATCTGTGTATTCATTCCATTCAATAAATCTTGTTTTTTTGTAATTTTCAATAATTAAATCTGCAAATTTGATAGAACCTCCATATTTTTTTTGGTACTTTTTACATATTGCAATATATACAAAAAAAAATCACAAAAGTACACTTTTTATTCATTTTTTTACAAAAAAAATTGTCAACTCTAGTTTGTGTTTTTTTGCCTTATTTGTGACTGTCTTTGATTTTCTGCAATTTTTCTGCAAATAAAAAAGTCTTATAACTGATTTACTTTCTTTTGTCATTTTACATAAATTTAAAGTTCTGCAAAATATGGTTGTCAAACCTATTTTAAAAAAAAAAGTTTGTTTTTTTTTTTTTTTTGTTATTTTGAAATAATTTTCCATTTATTTTTTTTACGAACAAAATTTTTATTTGCTATGATTTTTTTAAGATTCCTTGTGAGTTCCATAATTTGCTGTCATTTTCAGTTCTATTCTGTAATTTTTATAATTCAAGCAAATGGAAATTTTCAAAATGAAAAAAAAGTTAAAAATAACAAAAGTTGAAAAATAAAAAAAGATCAAAAAATTACTGCAAAGTATACAACAGTACAGGAAATTATAGAAATTCAAGTTAAAAACAGAAGTTAACAAAATGCATCTCTGTTATTTTCGATAATTTCCAGTAGTTTTCTGTTGAAATGAATGAAAGTCTCATTGTTTTTTATTATTCTTGTAATTTTCTTTCATCTGAAAGTTTGTGTTGTGTTAAATGATCTTTCCTTTCAATAAATCTTAGCTTTTCGATATTTTCTATAATAAAATTTGTAAGTTTAATAAAACTGCCATAGTTTTTGTTATTTTTCACATATTGCTACAATTTACAAATAAAATCTACAATGTACACTTTTTATCCATTTTCTTTACAAAAAGATGTCAACTCTAGTTTTTTTTTTGTGTTTTGTTTAACTGTCTTTGATTTTCTGCAATTTTTCTGCAAAAAAAGCCTTTTTCTTTCTTTTGTCATTTTACATAAATTTAAAAATTTTGCAAAATTTGGTTGTCAAATCTATTTTGAAAAAAAATTTTTTTTTTCTTTTTTAAATTTGAAATAATTTTCAATTCATTTTTTTGTAATTTTTACAAAACAAAAATTACACAAAACTGAGAAACCATTAACAAAAATATGTTGTTCTCACTGAAATCTGGGACAAAACATTTCTAAATTGGTGAAAAGCAACTTGAAATTGCTACTCCGGCATCGAATTAGAAAAAGATCGAATTTGAGCAATATGTCTTTAAAAAAGTTTATAAAAGAAAAAAAAGGCATTTTGATAACCTCTAAAAAGAAAAAAGGCTTTGAAAACACTCGTTAGTTTTAATAAAATATCAATAAGCTATCAAAAAACCTCTAAATAACATTTATGAAGCAAAAAAAAGGCATTGAACACACTCGTTAACTTCAATCAAATACAAATTGGCTGTCAAAAAAACCTTTTGAAACCCCTTTTGAAGAAAGAAGCTTTTGATGATACCTTTTTTTAAATAAAAAAAAGCTTTGAAGACACTCGTTATTTCCAGTAAAATACAGTTTGGCTGTCAAATTGATTTATTATCATTCAAATCCCTTTTTTGATCAAAAAACACAGCACAAAATCAAAAGCATTTTATGAAATTAATCATATGAATATAATCTTCACAAATGTAATTTCATTTTTTTTATGAAAAATAGCTCTTTTAGTTGCAATTTAAAAAAAAAAACAATCCGTAAATAAAAGGCTACACGCTCATTTTTTTCAAACCATTTTCGGGTTTTTTTTAAAACGTTTCATAATTTTCTTTTGAAAACTTAAAAATTTATTGTTCTTCAACCAGAATAAATTGTTAAATATGAACCATTTTAAAATTTCTATTTAGTTGGTTGGTTGAAAAAATGTTTCGTTCTGCCACTGTTCGTCCTTCATACCAACTTGGAAGCTATGCTTCGGTTTACTTTCATTAATTCGGTGCAAATTGGCGTGAAAAGTTTCGGAAAACCGAAGATTGCAAAATCCGCAACGATAAGCAGTGTCACTTAGCTAATCAAATTATCATCTGGTCAGTGGATTAGGTGGATAATTTGTAATAAGTTGTAAAACGAAATTTTTAATTTATGCAAATCCGGAAGTATGTTGTGCGCACCGAGTTAGCATAGGAAGTGGATTAAAACTCGGCCGATGGAATTCTTCTTCCGGTTCAAGAACCTACAGCTACACTCAATGAAAAAATGAGAATTATTTTCAGCTGAGAAACTGTTTCTTGTTATTGAAAAAAAAAACAATTTTGAATATTTGAAAACATTTATTTTATAATTCTTAAAAGATCGAATTTCGTTCTTTTTCTCTTAAAAACGGTCATTTTTCAACCATTTTCCAGATTTAGTAAACGGTTGAAAAATAACAGTAGTGCAAGTTCTTCTTGAAATCTCATTTTATGAGTTATAGCTGAAGTCATAAAAAGAGTTAATCCGGTAAACCTTCAATTATGGTTATATTTCAAGCCTGAATGGTTTAACATAATCGAGCGTGTAGCAGCCATTTTAGGATAGAAACAGGAACACGAAGATCTATATTAAATCTGTTAAAAGATGTTCACTGGGCTTATTTCTTGCCAAAACCTGGATGAGACAATTAGAAATTCGCTGCAGCATTTTGACAGCACTTTTTTACTTTTCGACAAAAATCTTTTTGTTGCAGTTTTTGAAAAGTTATAATCGTTTAAGATAAAAATTCATGCCGGAACTAAACAAATTCAACAAAACTATATGCAAAGGCATGACTTGATGAAATTTGCAAACCTATTCAATGAAAAACTTTCTTAAAGACTTGAAAAAAAGAGTTTTTATCACGATCATTTTCAAGAAACGAAATTCTTTACTCTTTCATTGGTACAATTGACCAATTTGACAGGTTAGCGATTTTCTTCAATTTTTTTCTGTTTTTCAGCCTGAAGAATATTATCCATTTTTAATTTTTTCTTATTATTTACTCTTATATAAATTAGAACGCATTATCCATTTAAAAAAAAAGTTCAATTAAATATGGAATCTCGAATACAAGTGATTTTTGTCCACATCACAAAAGAACTCAAATTATTTTCTTGTATTTTGAAAAACAAAAATTCGGAAATTCTATCAAAATGCTGATTCGAAGAAAAGTATAAATTGAAAAGTAAACACATTTTCCAACATTATCTGAGAGAAAACAATTCGGTATACAAATTACTCTACATAAATAAAGAATTCAGAAAAATATTTATCAGAATTTCACTGTCCAAAAGTTTATCAGTATACCTCTAATATACCTTGTAGTTTAATATCGATCTTATAATTTTCACTTCAAAAATATGTACAAAAAAGCTTATAAGCTTTTAAAGTGCTTTTAAAGGGAGTTATTGAACATGCAACTGATTTCTAACAGTTGCAGTACTGGAAGAATCTTACAAAACTGGATTTGTAGCTTGAAATTCTTGGTAAAATTTTCATTCGAATTTTCCCCTTAAATTAAAGCCAAGCGAATTGACCTCTTTGTATTTACGCCATTTGGCTCACAATAAACTCGTCTGGTCCAATGGCAAGGTCATTTCAATGAATTTTCCGATGCCAATGGAACAGGAAAAAAAATCTATGGCAAGGCCAATAAATGCACGACTCCCTAGCCAGAACCAAACAATCAAAGTGAAAAACTGAACCATATTTCCCACTCTTTTTTTCTTTCTTCATTTCGCTTTTGGCTCGAATATTTTGGCCCAACATTTCTCAACAATATTGATATGTGGTGGGGTGCCTTTGGCATTCGCACCCGAAAAATTTGAAGCTGAGCGATGCCTAGCTCTAGAGTGTACAAGTAGGTTCTGGTCCAGCAGCAAGCTTAAATCGCAAAATAAACAAACCATTCGGAAAACATTCGGCAATCGATACTGATGGTTTCAAAATGGGTGCAAAGAATTTGCGAATTTGTACGAACCGTTAATGAATTTGGCATTTATTTCAGCAGCGTTTTTTTTTTTTTTGTTTTTGGCGCTCCGTTCCAAGGATTGCGTTTCTCTTGATGCCTGACTCTTACAACAGCAGCCAGGTGATGAATGATGTAAATATTTTCGAAATTAAAATTCGCACAAATCGAAACCATTCTGGACCCGACGTCGATTTATGTTATTGGGAGATGAAATAAACTTTTCATCAACAACATCGAGAAAGCGTGGCGGAAGCGAAGCAAATTTTCCTTTTTTTTATAGCGTTTCAAAAAAGAGAAACATCAACGCTTTTATAATCGTTGATTATTTTACTGTTTTTTGTAAAAAATAATACTGTTTTATTTCAAATATAGGGATCCGAAAATGACAAAAATTACTCAACAACGACATACATTTACAAAAAAATGTATAAAGAAATAAAAGTCACAGGAAACGACAAAACAAATGAAGGAAACGAATCAAAGCAAAATAAAGATTCCCAACACATAACAGAGTGGAGGAAACGACAATGCCAAAAAAAATACATAACAACATAAACTTAAAAAAAAAAAATACGCAAGAACACAGTTTCACCAATCATTGCACAAAAATGGCATACTATGTACACAAAATGACAAAATCACACAAAATTAACACACAACATCTTAAAACTGACTATAACCCTCTGCTCAAGGACTATGAATCCGTAAAAAAAATTTTTTTTTGTCAACGGTTATAACTTTATGGACTACTTTACTAAGCAATTTATGCTAAAAAACAAAGTCGCTTTTTCAAAAGTTTCAACACATTCAGGATCGAAATCTTAGCCGGGATATACTTAAAGATCGGCATTCTTTATCCCAGAAACCACTGGACCAAATCCTTCAAATTTAGTATCGATGAGTTACTGAAATTTTGGTGTTTAATTTCGTTGAACAATGTTCAATTATTAAATTCATAACATATGAGTTATGCTTCTTAGAGTAACGCACTATCGGCAAGCGATAAAACGAGATATCGTGTAATTGGTTCACAATGTGTTTATTGTTTCAATAGTGTAAGAGATGAGATAATTTTTTTTTAAATTTCTTTTAAATTCAATAATCGCTAATTGATTTGTTGATAAAACTTTTACGACTGTTGTTTGTAAAATTTGGAAAATTTTTGGCTTTCAGTCAAATTATTTAAGAAAAACAATGGAAAAAGCTGTTTTTCTTAAATAATTTGACTGAAAGCCAAAAATTTTCCAAAATTGATTTTATGATGCAATAAAAGTGATTAAAATCTTTCGCAGTACTGAATAAGGATATGAAATGGGAAAGAAACGAGGACTTATATGGGTATTCGTATACAGTAGAGGTTTGAAATTTCAGAAAAATGATTCCAAATTACGTAAAAAGCAAAAACAGAAAATTAAACAAAACTATGGCTCGAAATATCCAAAAGATGACAAACAAACCGGTTTTGAATTTTGAAAAGAGCCAATGCTGAATATTCCCTTTTTTTCAATTTTCTGTGTTCCCAGAATAATTTTATTTTGTGTCATTTGTGTGATGACGGTTTCATCTTTAACTTTTTTTTCTTGTAAGATGTTATTGTCGGCAATATCATAAATATTTTTTTCTTTCGTGTCAAAATTAATTTTTTGTGGTTTTTGTTATGTTAAAAGTTTTTATAATATCTGTTATTCTTAAAAAAAATTATATTCTCGGAATTTTAGCAGAGTGATGTAAATTTTGTTTCATTTTCCTCAATCATTTCAAAAATCTCTTTTGAATAGTTTTCATGTAATTTGTTTAATCATTTCTGAGTCATTTGTGTTTTATTTTGACTGATGGATTGACGAATTTGAAAAGTAAGCTAATATTTTGATTATGTGATGTGAAGCTAAATAATTTTTTTATCAGTAGTATCGAATTTTTCATTTGAAAGCAAATATCGTTCCATAAAAAACTTGTGATCAGCCTATAAGAAAACAACGAAAGGATAATTATGGAAATTGTAGAGGGTTGCAGGCCATTTTGTGTCTTTTGGTATGATTTGCGTAATTATTTGGACATTGTTACAAATTTTGTCACATTTTCATAATTTTCAGTCAATTTCTGTCTATTCTCGATTTTCTACATTTTTTTACAAATTTTCATAATTTTCTGTAAACTTTGTACTTAGATTTTTTTATTAGTTTTTTGTATTTATAGAAGGTTTTATTTTATTTACTTTTTTAAAGGTTTTAAATACTGTCATTTTTTGTAATAAGGGTGATAGGTACTTACTATCTTTCCTGTATATTCTGCAATTTTATGAGACTTTCTGAACATGATAAGAATTTTAAGTATTGACCAGCATATTTTATGTGAGTTTTGTCAGCCATCTTTAGTATTATTGCATGTTCGATAAATTTTAAAAAATTTGTAATTTTCTGTGACTTTCCGCAGTGTTAATGTTATCAATTGTTGTCGTACAACCATTATTTTCTAGTTTTTAATAATTTTTTTATAATATTTGTCATTCTTGCATCATTTCTGAAATATTGGTGTATCCTTTTTATGAGTATTTTTAAATTAATTTTTGAATCCGTTTTGCACAGTTTTTATGCCATTTTTTAGTCAATCTTGAGTCATTTATGTTTTATTTTTAACTTGTTTTTCGTATAATTCTGACCAATTTTCGTGTTTTTGGGTGTCATTTGGGTATTGGCGATTTTCAGCTCAAAACGACTCTCAAATGGCTCTGCGATCAAAACGATTATGTTATGGATTCTTAGGTCATATCGCATAGTATTTTATCCTAACAAAACTGAAATTTCGAAATTTTGATATTTAATAAAAAGTGTAAAGTAAGAAAAGATCAGAAAATAAGGTTAGAAAAAGTGAATTGCTCAATATCTCCCAGATTAATTATTCAATCTCTGATAATTTTAAGCTTCTGGAAGACAATATTGTACGAACTTTCAGCAGCATGGAAATTGCCGTAGTGCCGTCTCTTAAAAAAGGGGCTATTGAAATTAAAAAAAAAATACAGAAAACGTTACGTATGTAAGAAATGGAAAGTGTAAGGCACCAGTAAAACAAAACGGAAACGGAAACTGACCAAATGAAAGGAAAGAAGTTCCCTAAATCTGGACAAAAATAACATCTACCCAAGAATATGCTCTGACCATTTTGACTATTGAATTGACGAAATTGAAAAAGTAAGCTAATATTTTGATTATGTGACAAGAAATTAATATATTTTTTTATCTGTAGTATCGAATTCTTATTAGCGATTTGCAGCACAGAACGACTCTAGTTAAAAGGGCACTGCGATTGAAATGATGATGTTATGGATAGAATTTTCTTAATTTTGTGCGAATATCATCGATATCATCATATCATCGAATATCAATATGTTAAAAAAAACATCATCCCCCTTTTTTTAGTACCATAATTGAAATTTAGTTGGCGCTGCATGTCAACAAGTTTTGCTGCTAATCGCCAATTAGAAAAAAAAAATCGTTCCAAAAAAACTTGTGATCCGAATCGTTTATCTATAAAAATAAATCAACATGTCGAAATATCATGTAAATTGTAGAGGGCTGCAGATAGTGAGCAGGTGGAAATACATACATTTCTCCATCGGTCTCTTTTTTCTTGAGCCAATTTCTTCACAATCGGAAACCTGGAACACTTGTCGTGCAAAATTACCGTGTTTTTTAAACATAATTAAATCCAAATTCAGAATATAACAATTTATCCGGCGATAACAAGATTTTGTTTTCGTATTATTTATTTTCATTATTAGGCCTGTGATTTTATGTCAAATTCCCTGTAAAAAGATCCTTGATATTTGACCCAGAATGCGTTTTTCAACAACGCGGTTAAAGCGCTTCAGTTGCATAAATTCTTCTCTTTGGAACATACATAAATGAAGCGCTGTTTAAATCCATTTATTACATCAAGTCAAAACTTAGCGATTTATTTCTGATTCGAACCTCAAAATTTCTTGATTGATTTTGAATAAAAAAAACAATGCGATAAATTTATACTTCTGTAAAAACAACAAAGTAAGTATTAAATTTGAAGTTTTCTTATGCCTTTGGTTTTTAAAAAAACTTGATAGTATTCTCAAAAACCACAATTTTGAAAACAATTAGTATTCACCACCATGTTAAAAACAACTATCATCAGCATCACTCTGTTTTTAGTTCCTTTTGTTGTCAATTCAAAGCCTTTTTTGTTTCATAAGAGTCATATCGAGATTTTTTAACAACCAATTTCAATTATTCTGAAGCTATCAAGGGTCTGTCTACTTGCTTTATAAGAGTTGTTTGAAGGACAACCTATGTATATGTATTTGATTGAATCTAGCGAGTATTTGCTTTTGCGAGCCTTCATGCTTTGTAAAAGTAATTTGAAAATTTTTATGGACAGCTAATTTATATGTAATTGAAAAAAATGTCTTTACAGACTTCTTGCTTTATAAAATTATGCGAAAGTTTTTAAGACAGCTCATTTCTATTTAGTTGGAGCTGAAGAGTAACTCTAAAGCCTTCTTTCTTTTTAAGAATAAATTAAAGGTTTTTTTAATAGCTAATTTGTATTCATTGAAACTAATGAGTATTCTTAAAGCTTTAAATTATTTTGAGAAAGCTACTGATTTGTATTTGTTGAAGCTAAAGAGAGTCTTTAAAGAGTGTATAGTCAATTTGTGTTTCTTTCTTAGTGTTAATCGAAGGTTTTTTGGGCGGCCAATTTTTATTTGTTTTAAACTAAATCCATCTTTCTTTATAAATTTTTATCTGTTTTTTTTTTCGAAAGCCGAATTGCCTTTTATTGAATTGTGATTTCTTTAAGTAAACAATAAAGGTTTCATAAAGAAGTTGCTATATAAGGACTGTATCCGAAAAAAATTGCAACACTTTAATTTGTAAATAATTTGGTGTGTGTGATGATAATGCTTCTAATAAATTCTACCCGCTCATTTTCATAACCTTTTTTTTCTTCTCACTTTCTATCCGTCTATAAAATTTCATAATCTTTTGATGTTCTTACTAAATAAAACTTCACTTTTCACCGATAAGGCCGATAAATAGAGTAACAATTATTTTTAAATAACTTTTGAACGGATGAATGAAAATTAATTAAATTTTCAGTGACACTACCAAGTAATGTTATTTTTACATGTGAAAAATATTGGAAATTCCAATTGAGAAACCTCAAAACAGCTGGAAATCAACTATGTGAACAAAATTCATGTGGTAAATCGTCATAGAAGTGCTTTAGGATCAAATAGTAAGCTAAAATTTGAATAAAACTAAGAATGATGAAGTTATTCTATGATGGTATAAGAAGCGAGGGGTTTAACAAAGCGCCATCTGAACCTTTCAATTAGAGAAGTGGTAAAGCAGGTCAATTTTTCTGTCTAATTCTAACAACAAACAAAAAAAAAATCAAACATCGTGTCTTAATGATAAAAAAGTTGTCCACCGATAAAATAAACAAAATCCGGTGGTTAAATCGTGCGCAACATGGTAGACTCGTTAGCGAGATGAAATTTTGAAAAATTTCGTGAAGTAAATCGATACGAACATTGGAGGATCTCCTGTCAGAAATTTTTCATTGAAAAGCCTAGCCTAAATGAAGAAGAACCTATAAGAAACTTTAAAAAATTATATCTAGTACTAAATTTGGCTAACTATTCGTGGAAGATGCAAATCGATAAGTGGTACTTAAAAATTGGTACAATTAACGACCAAATATACAAAAAAATGCCTACAAAAGCGACCGGTTTTCTCCCATAACACTTTCAAAGGTTTCTCAAAGCTAACACCCTGTTTTGGTTGGATCTGGGATCGTATCATTAAGCGAAAACTGGATCGAGTGATAAAAAGTTAATAATGTTGTTTTCTTACATAAGGTGAACTACTAAACTTGTCATAACTTCGATAAAATAGAAAATTGTGAGGTATTTCGAAGGTCAAGCTCCAAGAAATGAAGAACGTCAACAAAAAAAGCTTTGATCATAAAAACGATAGTTCTTAGTGTGCAATATAGGTGATGCATATGTTGCCCAAACATTTTAGTCAATATACTTATTCATTAGACGCTATCACAAAATTTTGCATATGTAAACATTACTCTACTAAGTAGTATCCCTTTAAAATTCATCAATTTTCATCAAGCCGCTTAAAGTTATCCACAAATAAAAGTGTTTATTTTTTTTCGAATACAATCCTTAGCACTCTAAAACATCCTTTTAAAAAATTTTAGGAAAAATTAAATTGAAAGTCCAATAGAGGGTTTTCTATAGGTTTCGTGGCTGTCTAGAAATGCTTTAAGACAAAATACTTATTGACACCCGCTTGATATATAGCAGCAATATTTGCTTACAAAACCTATATGAATTTAATCAATTTGTAGCCTAGCCTAGGATAACAATCTGTAAAATCGCTGATGCTCAACCAATCCTCAAGTTTTTTTTTATGCCAAAAAAGCAATCTAATGAGCAGTGCCCAGAAAACATTTAATCCTTATACTTTTAAGCTTCTAAAATCCGAAGCCTTATCACTGAAAGTTTGCATCATCGTGAGCTTAAACTTATGCACGGATTCAAAAGAAGATGGAAGACTCACACCTTCACAAAAAACGACGTCTTTACCAAAATAATTATTAAATAGTTTCTTGAGAATTCTGTGATTTGGCAGGCACCTACCTTCTTCGTGTGACATGATGCTCTCGTCCGGCGACACCGGTTCCGGATCTCTGATGATGGTTGTTTTCCGGTTCTGCTGGAGCTTGGAAAAAAACTCGACCGCATAGTCAATCACATCGCCGGGCTGCTCCAGCAGGTACGCTATCGAAAACTCCAGCAGCACGTCACGTAATCCGTCGGGAACCTGGATCCGGTGTTTCTGTTGACCCGACATAGTTTATCTGTCACAATCTGCGAAAGGGAGAAAATTTAAAAAAAATCGTTAGCGACTTGAGAAAGATGAATATTATTAGGTAAGATTCATTTTTATTTCTTCTCTTTGCTGTCGTCACAAACGGTCATAAATCGGAGTTAAGATTCGCCCAAGTACGCGTTAATGTTCTTTTTTAGTCATCCCCACCCACACGCAAAAAAGCATCAATTGGCGCTAATTAAATTGGCAATCAGATGACCGCGACTAACTGCCTGGCACCAGGGCAGAGTACTGCTCTTAACTTGAGGGAACATGAAGTTCACCGACGAGACGGTTAATTCTGTTACAGTTGTCGGAACTCGCTTCCAACAATTAATCCAAATTGGACGGAAGAATCTCGCAGGCAGCCCCTGGGTCCAATTGACCGGGAGGAACACAATCTGCTAAAGCAAAAGTCGTCGTCGTCGTCGTCGTCGTCTTGAAAGGAGCAAAATCAACAGAAACCGAAACGGAACCAAGGGAATCTTTAGTGGCACCAGAGATCTAACGGAATGAATATTGTGATTGTCAACAGTCGTCCGTTGCTCAGCCGGAGCAGAAGTCTCTGCTGCTGCTGCTGCGTGTTTAAATTAGCCGTCTATTATTTTATCTGTTTCCCGAGATTTGCTTCAATTGAACTAATTCGTCCCCGGGTGTTGGAAGGAAGGAAATTTCAATCTGGACGGGACCCAGCAGGGTCACTTCTTTTGGATGAATCCAAAACAATCAAGGGAAACCAATCTGAATAGACCAAGCCATTCAAGGACTTACAGTAAACGCAAAATAGAATTGAACAAGAACCGTGAGGTTAAATATTATATGAAATTATTTAAAATTAGGTTTCATTCAGGTGAACTGTGAAAGCTATTGAAAGTCCGTTGAACCGGAGCCACAGGAGTTCTTCTGACCATGTCACTAAGGCGGCAGCCAAATCTGTCATGTCGAATTTGAAACCGAACATAAACATTTTGTATAATGGACCAAAAACCTGACCTGTGCAAGATTTCAGCTCAATCGAACTAGATTTAAGAGTACCTCAACGAGCTCAAGGTTTCAATTTTTTGACCCTCAAAATCACCTAAGAGAGGACCAAATGAAATCCGAAAAATTGAAATTTTGATTTTGATGTCAAATGACCTTAAAATGCATGAAACGTCGAGATCTGGTTTCCCGAAAAACGACAAGTACCAGGAAGGCGATATTTTAACAAAAAAAATTTTTCGAGATAACGCCAGAAATCGACGTTTCATGCATTTCTAAGTCATTTGGCATCAAAATTAAAATTTCAATTTTTCGATTTAGTTTTGAGAGTCAAAACCGAAACTTAGAGTGCTTTGAGGTAACCCTAAATTAAGTCCGATTGAGCTTAAATTTTTCCCTGGTCAGTTTTTGGGGCCAATCTAAAAAATGTATAAGGAAGGAGTGTATTCGAAAAAAATGCAACACTTTAATTCGTGAATAGCTTGAATGCATGAATGGAAATTGATGAAATTTTCAGTAAAACTACCTAGTAATGTAATGTGTACGTGCACAAAACTTGGTGACAATCTGTCAAGTGGTTTCTGAGATAACATTCAATATTTACTGTAGTTCATGTAAAAAGGTGGTTCAAAGTATGCATTAAAGATGGCGCACGTGTTGCCCAAAAATTAAAGTCGAAAAATTTCTTCATCGTACGCTATCTTATCAACTTGACAAAACATCACATTCATTTGCATATGTAAACATAACATTATCAGGTAAATTCACTGAAAATTTCATCAGATTCTATCCATGCATTCAGAAGTTAATAACAAAACAAAGTATTGCATTTTTTTTTTTTCGAATATACTCCTCATGATCAGTTTTCAAAACTCGACATGACCATGGTGACCTTAGTGACCATGGTCCGAAGACCTCCAGTGACTCCAGTGGTCACTTTATGATCATCGAATCTGAGCCAGGTAGAGCCGCTAGACAGAAGGAACTAAGAAGCATTCAACCAGTGTTAGAGAAGGTCATCAAAACGAAGCCACAGGAGGTTGTCGGACCGAGCCACCCGAAGGTCATTGAACCAGCTACCATGGAAGTTCGCCGGATTGGATTCATGGTGGGTAGTCGAGCAAGAGTCACTCATTGGGCTATCGTCGGACCAGAGCCATTAGAGGGTCGTCGAGTTATGGAAGATCGTCGAATCAGAGCAATTGGAAAGCCGTCAGAGCAGGTGTTATGGAAGGTCGTTGGAGGTATTGGTATGGCATCGAGCTAAAGCAAGAGTGGGAGCCTAACAAGATCATCAGACCAAGGCCATTGAGAGTCATTGCTCTGGGATGTCGTTCCACCTCCCCGTGGTTCGAAGTGCAAACGTGATTGCAAATCTGACACTTGCAGATCTGCGACTAAAACTGCCGCTGTGCCCGCTAGAGGCTGTCGATAGATCCTTGCCAACTACGCGCAGAAGAAGTGGTCTACCAGCAGGGTGGCCACTCAAAATCGATTTTTGATTTCCCGCATTTTTCCCGTCTTTTTCCCGCATGGTCTCACGAAATTCCCGATTTTGTAAAACAGAAAACTAAGCAAAATTCTGAATATTTTTTTTTAAATATTTATTTTTATCAGTGGTAAATGATTTTTCAATGTTTTTTTTTTCGGTTATTTTTATCAATTAAAGTACAAATCGTTAGATTGATACACAGGGTTTTTTTAGTTTTTAAAACTACGTCACTCGAGTCGAAAATGTTGAACAAATATGATTGTTCATAAAAGAAAAAGGGCAAAGTACACCGGGGTAAGTGTGGACGTGGGGTAAGTGGGGACGATGGAGGTAAAAAAAATACTGTGCAATATTTCTTCAAACTGAATGTTAAATTTACTTGTAATCTATCCAAAAACTGTAAAAGAAATACGATTCCGAAAATAGCGGATGTTTACAGCGACTTTTTGTTAATTTTCTATTTTTAACTACGATGTCGAGCTAATGTGCATCTTTTTCAATGGCAAATTTTTCGTAAACTAGCTGGCTCTTGACGGAAAACTCTAAATTGAAAGCGGGGTAGAAGACACCGGCAACAATTTACGAGATAACTTTTCGTACTTTACGTCTATCCAGCTCATCTCTTCAGCGTTTATAAACAACATGTTTTGCATAAAATTGAACGTAATTTTATCAAAATTGAACCACTGCTGATTTTTAATGGTTTTAATGGTATGAAATGTTCATTTGGAACGCGAGGAAAACACATTGGAAGCACACTGAAATGTGCAGAATTGTGCGCTGGAACGGGCTGAAATTCACCAGATGTGCAGAAAAATTCATCAGATGTGCGGCAGAATTCATCAAGTATGACAAAATTCACCAATTGTGCGGCGGAATTTATCAAGTGTGCAGAAAATTCACCAGATGTGCGTTCCATCTTTTTGATTTCCCATGGGATTCGATGAATAAGTCATACCTCTGAACCGATCCAACTCGGAAGGAAGATCCGTTTCGACCTGGTAGAATTCATCGAAGTCGATTGGAAAGAGACTAGTGATCAACTGTCAATCCATTTCTACTTGTTTCGATCTATTTCGACCAACTTAATTCAACAGATTTTCACTAAGCGAAAAATTCCCGACTTTTCGAAAGAATTCCCGGCTTTTTCCAGCTTTCAAATCCCGTCTTTTTCCCGCATTTCCCGAATGGGTGGCCACCCTGTACCAGGTATTAGTATCCAAACGAAAGATGGAGAGATCAGGTCTTGAGTCATTACGAGAAGAGATCAGATCTTGAGTTGTTAGAGAAGAGGTCGGGTCTCGAGTCGTGCAGAGGAGAGGTATGTATTCGTCAAACTTAAATCTATGTAAGGAGGGGTCGGATCCCGAGTCGCAAGAGGAGCGATCAAGCCTCAAGTCACGAAGAGGAGAGTGGGAACCTCGAGTCATTGCGAGGAGATTTCGGTTCTCGAGTCGTTAGAAGAAAGTTCAGGCTTTGAGAACAGCCGGGTTTGTTTGCCGTGAATACGTTCGTCCCACTCAAACTACCTTGAGCTTCGTGTGCCTGATATGCCTCTTGATTTCACCCCATGATACTACATCAAGGGGTAGGCTGTGTTTATGCACCTAAAAATTCACCCTTTTCCTTTTTCTTTCTCAAGTTCCTCTTGCTGTAGGAAATATCGTAGCTAGGTACGAGAGAATTTTTGAGCCTCACCACACGATGAGTCCAGATTAGGGTTATACCGGGTCCTGAGATCGCGTTGCTTTTGATTAGTGTATCATACAAGGCCCAAGACCATCCTTTAGCGTGTTAAGTTTGGTTAACTTTCTCTTACTCTCCGTTCTTTCCTCTTTTCTCCTTTTTTGATCCGCGTTCGTCGTGACACAACTCATCAACAATATTCTCAGCGTTCAAGGTTAAAACTACGAACTACGAACTACGAACACTTCGGATCGACCAACCAACCATTCCAACTACTTCCTTCGTCCCCGTTACTCTTTGTTCTTTCCTCTTTTCTCCTTTTTTGATCCGCGTTCGTCGCGACACATTTCGTTAACAAATATTCTCAGCGTTCAAGGTTAGAAGTTGCCTACGCCTTGACATGAACCTGGGAAGGGCAAATATCGCACGTTCTGTCGATTCCTCCATATCTACGCATTTCGAGTAATAGGGCGATCTAAAGAGTCAGGTTAAATTTGACCTCTCCATAATTCCGATTTATCGAATCTGAAAGCCGTGGGGTGAGCCTATGCGTTCATCTTGCGTTGTTCGATGGGTCCTGTGCAATCCAGATGCACCATGAGATCACCCACCAAGGTAATGTCGTCCTCTGGACCGACGCTGCAACTCGCTCAGTCGAATGACGCGTTGCTAATGCTGGCGATGCTCGAGCCTGGCCTGAGAGAATCCATAGAAGTATTCTCTCGTCCATCCTTGACCCACATATCTCCCTTCCTCTCGGAAAAGAAAAAAAAATTAAAAATGTTTGTGCAGGGTCCAGTTCAAGCCTATCGAGTTACGATTCTTTAAAAAAAAACAATTAAAATCCTTATTGAGCTTATGATCGCTATTCCTTTGCTCTTTCTTCCGCTGACGGGCGACCATCGACCAAATCCAATAATATCGTCGCGACTAGCCCTTAAATTTTTCAAGATATTGAAGGAACGAAACCGAGAGACTTTGTGACATACCTATATGTTTAGTTTTATTTGAATTTCATTTAAAAAACATCTTTCAGGGGCGCTACACGTTATACAAACACGTAAGAATTTCACGCAATCCGAATGCGCGCTCAATCAAACATGGTATCCGCAATCAGAGAAATTCATCACTTTGCGCAATAACAATGCGCCTTAATATATGCTGTCGTGCAAGCACAAAACCACGTCATTGAGCCTGATGGAAACGCCTAAATGTTTCCAGGTTTCCTCTAGGTGAGAAGGAGGTGACTCTCTTAGCGCCGCACGCTCACTTTGTTTCAGCGCTTTCATTTTCTGAATGCCCAGGACGTCGTTGATGTACGTCGGTGTAGCTGTTGCCGCTGTTGGGAAACGTTCGCTGCTGCTGAGAGCTTTCGTAGCGATTTACCTACCCAACAATACATTAGTGGGAGCCTCCCACTGGGACGATATGCGTCTCTTTGAAAAGGAAAGAGCGGATTCTAATCTTCATCCCCTCCCTCTCCGCAGAAAAGAAAGCCAAGAACGGCGGCGTATCGTAATCTCATGGACGCACAGATGAGCTAGCCATTTTTTTTTTTGCGTTTCGCTTGAGCGTAGTCGTCACCAGCGTTGCCAGATTGCAAACCGCTCAATTCCGTAGATTTGACGAAAATCGAAAAATGTATTGATTTTGCTAAATGAAACAAGATGAGCTTTTTTTTCTGGCCGTCAGGTAGAATTTTGGTTTATCCGTAGAATCCCGTTAATTTTTGATAATCCGTAGGAAATGCTGAATGTCCGTTGATTTTGAGCATCGATCCGTAGCTCCGAAGAAATGCCTAAATCCGTAGATCTACGGAGGAATCCGTAGATCTGACAACGCTGGTCGTTACTGTCGTCAGTTAACACACATATGCAAGCTCAGATAGAGCTAACTCTCTCAAGTTTTGGGAAGACTAAATCCCCACTGACCACACCACATGTCATATTGATCAGCTGCGAAAAGCTCAAGCCAGGATTGCCAAATAGTTTATTTTTTTAAAATATTATTGTTTCAAACTTTTTTTCCATGAGAACACAAACGAACTTCCATTGAATTGAGTATCCTCCTTCCATAAAAGTGTTGTTAGTTTTGTAAACACGATTCTATTTTAAATATTATTTCCAACGAATTCTTGAGTTTTGGCTATCCACGAAAATGGTTCTTCGTTATCTTTCAGGGTTGCATTCAACATATAACTCTCATGAATAAAATGTGGAAACAGCCATCTTAACTGATAGAATTTCTTCTAGAATATTCTTGCATCCAATTAGATATTCAGTTTAATACAAATCATTACAGTTATAATGGTTGTTTATTCATTTAACAGCGTAATAGTTCCTTCCTCCTAGCTATACCTACATTCACTTCCATCTTATCAGGCTGTTATTTTTACGGGCTCTTTTTTGTTCTTTTTTTTTTTTTATTAACTAGATACGAAAGATCTTTCAAGCGTTTTTACTTCTTCCCTTATTTGTTTATTTTTTTCGTCTTTGTTACTTTGACCCGCTTCATCGGTCTGACAGCTCACTTTCTGATCACTTTATTATTAATCTATCACCTTCCTATTCTTCAATAAATTAATTTTTGTATTTATTATTTAACCGTTTTTCATACTCTTCTTTTTCCTTCCTAGCTTTTCATCGTTCGTATCTTGTAATGTTCCATGTTTCCCTTCCTCTTTATAATATAACGTCCTGTTTTCGTGAGATCATCTTCTTCTACAACCAACTTGGTACTTCATAATCTGTCTTTCAAATCTCAATTATACAGCTTATTATCTGTCATCTCATTCTCCATTCAGCTGTCTTCTAAACACGCTGAATTTACTTTTCGGTTCTTCTAACACGCACATTATTTTCTACCTCTTCAATTCACTTGTTTTAATTCAGCTGATTTTAGTTCTTTGGTCCTCTCAGACCCGCAAATGATTGGCCATCCTCTTTTACTTCCGCGGTCCTCCCAACACACAAACAATTGGCTGTCATAAAAGCAAGTCATTATATTCAATTCAGCTGTCCTCTCAACACGGTGATTTCACTTTTGCGGTCCTTCCAACACGCAAATAATTGGTTGTCCTCTCAACTCGCCATTAATTTCATTTCTGCTGTCCTCTCAACACGCTGATTCTAGTTTTGCGGTCCTCCTAACACGCAAATAATTGGCTGTCCTCTCAACTCGCCATTAATTTCATTTCAGCTGTCCTCTCAACACGCTGATTCTACTTTGCGGTCCTCCCAACACGCAGATAATTGGCTGTCCTCTCAACTCGCCTATAATATTCAATTCAGCTGTCCTCTCAACACGCTGATTCTACTTTTGCGGTCCTCCCAACACGCAAATAATTGGCTGATTCTACTTTGCGGTCCTCCCAACACGCAGATAATTGGCTGTCCTTTCAACTCGCCAATAATTATCAATTCAGCTGTCCTCACAACACGCTGACTCTACTTTTGCGGTCCTCTCAACACGCAGATTTAATCTTTGCGGTCCTCCCAATACGCAATTATAAATTCACTAACACAACTGCAATTGGCTGTCTCTGAAATTTGACTTCCGATTTTCAATAATTTTTCGATTTTTTCCTTTTGAGTCAATTGTACATAACTGATGAACAATATGTACTATCCGCAACACTGGTCGTTTTCGATTCTGGTGTTTTGTTTTCTCCTTGGTGGGTGATCTCTGCCCCTGGTTCTTTTACTGTACGATAAAACTTTCCGACGTAAAAAAAAACGCACTAATCACTTTATCACTACAATCTGTAAATATTCTCAGTCCTGTCGGTCGCCAAATGTGCAATCCAGATGCACCATGAGATCACCCACCAAGGTAATGTCGTCCTCTGGACCGACGCTGCAACTCGCTCAGTCGAATGACGCGTTGCTACTGCTGGCGATGCTCGAGCCTGGCCTGAGAGAATCCATAGAAGTATTCTCTCGTCCATCCTTGACCCACACAGGTCCCATTTCTCCTGCCACTTGAACATTGACGCTGCTCGTTAAGCTTAGCGCACTCCTCTAGCTACGCTAGCTACGTAACACTCTTTATCCACTGCCAGAGTGATATCGATTCCCAATTCATGCCCGGAATGACAAAAGCTGCATCTGTTGAGATGGTTCTGAATGCACAGCAAACTCGCATGGCTCTCAGTCGATGTGTACTCCGCAATTTCGAACTGTTACGCTCTACCTTTAAGGCAGAGCTCCAGGCCGCTTCCTGTATCATGTGTAAATGGAGTAAATAATGTTCACGAAATTGTCCATAGGATAAAATGTCCCTCCCACTTCTAAAGAAGCGTATAGGGTGGAGGAAGGACCCAAATGGGCCTGTGGGACCATCACAAAATAAAAATCGAGGCGTCTCTTGCTACTCTTTGCACCATGACAGTTCGGCATAATCTACACCAACGAGTCATTGACTTTCGACGCACTATCACAACAGCATGCGCACTAAAACTTAAGCGATTGTCTGCCATCACTCCAAGGTATTTCAGCTGCTGCTTCGCAGATGTGGTGTGTCCTTCTGTAAGCGTCAGATAACAGTTCCATCGAGGTTGTAGTGATTGGTCGCGAGTAAATGTAGTTTTCAAATATCGCAGGGAGGGAAAATGATGGGTGATGGTTTTTCCCAAATAATGCAGCCTTCAAAGCCGACGACAGCGCCATCATTATGCAGCCAGGAGCCTTCAACACGTCACAACCAGAGGGCCATCCACGGTAACCCGCACTGCTTGGTAACCACCGCGAAGGCGAAGCGATCGTGTCCGCCATAATGGGAGAACAAAGATCTATACCCGCGGTTCAAGGCCGGTCAAAGGCGGCTTCCTGGTGCTGGCTAACTTCCAATAATACCCGACACTGTAAAGTACAAAGTCATCCAGCGCACAAAGTCTAGCTAAGTGATAAAAGCCAGACACCAGGTAAGCCATGAGACGCTGAACCGCCATTTTGTTCCCACTAAAATGCGGAACACTAATGCCTGATTCCTCAATAGGACACCTAAGTCTTTGGCCAAATTCAATAATTTGGCGGGACAACAACCCATTGGCCTTGGTCTAAGATTCTGTATAGCCGTAGGTCACGATCGTCACGAATAACCAATAACATCGGATCGACCAACCAACCTTTTCAACTAGTTCCTCCGTCCTCGTAGCCGAGATTCCTGGAAAGAACCTCCCGCTTTTTGGTTGAAATTGGACCGACAGAGCAGTTGGTCTGTAGCGGCGTCGCCCTTGTCGAAGCTCCGCCATCTTCAACAGACAATCAGGGCTTGGCCCAAAAAGGTACCGTAACCACATTACTAGTTCGTGCATATTACCGAAATATAGTTGAGGCAAATTGTAAATAAAATTATCGATAAGTGCATATTTGGGGTTTTCCTGATCTTGTAGTTCGAACTCCCTGCGATTTCCTGTTGCTAAACGAGCCGCCCTGAGGCCCAATAAAGGGAGTCCCTGTAACGCCGGTGGAGTGGTAGGTTTTAAACTTACACTCCTACAGTAATTTCTATATACGGCACAACTCTTCTATTGGTCACGAGTAGTACTTCGGTTTTATGGTGTACTATCTAAAGTCCATCTAGATGGCAATCCTTTCTACACGATATCGTCTGCAATATAACTTTCTGCGCGCTTGCTGGTAGTTTCAGTGTGAACACCTCATAATACATGGTATTCCAGAGCACAATTCCTAGTATAGAACCCTGTGGAACACCCGCTGTTAGGACAGTAGATCGAAACCCGGTTTCGATTTCGTACGTCGAGACTAGATTTTTAAAGAAGCTTCCTATTATCCTGCAGACGGTTTTGGGAACACGCATCTTGTGAAGTGCTTTGGTAATAGCTTCCCAACTAACATTGTTGAAGGCATCTTTCACGTCGATCGTCACAAAGGCGCAATGACGAACACCTCGGATACCGTCCACTGTGGATGTCCGTTTCCGAAAACAGAACTGTATGTTTGACAGTCTACTTTCCCCTTTTGTGCAGACAATTAGTCTGTTGAATATTATCCTCTCTAGTAGTTTACCGAGGGTATTCAACAGTACGATGATGGATGCCCTGGTGGTTTTACCGATTTCTGTAGAAACACCAGCTTCGCAATTTTCCACAGGTTAGAAAAAGATCCCTCGTCAAGACCGCCACCTTCACCACTGAGTTTGGGTTTCCATCTGGGCCTGGGACCTCATTCACCGCAAGTTTCTTAGCGATGGCCACAAGTTCCTCGTTCATTACTGTCTCGATGTCGTGAACTCCTGCGTCGTACGGGGCTAGTGACCACTGTGTCGGGCCATGCTGAGAGCAAATAAGCACAACGCTTTGGGTCGTTGTGACGAGAGGTATTCCTGAAAAAGGGTTCCACCTATGACCAGAGAATTCCGGAGGAAGGGAAAAATAACGTTATGCCAACGATCAAATGCAACCACGTAAAAAATGGTTTAAAAAATGTTCAGGCCCCGTTCTCCCGTTCTGGGAGATATTGGTATATTGAAGTTTCTGCTTTAAAGATCTTTCAAAGACAGAGAAAATCGTTATTTACGTGGGGTTTAAATGTTGACTATAAGTTTGAAATTATCATTACGTATTTTAATAAATACGTTTTTATCTTTTTACTTTTTCCACAATACGTTATGCACCACCAGAAGTTTAAAGATCTGATCCGAGTCATTTTTAGAATTGATCGTATAAAATTGCAACTATACACTTTAATATCGGTAGTAAACTTGTCATCTTCAGTAAACTTGTACTGGCCTCAAGGAAAAAAGTAGACCCACCCGGACAATCTATCAATCACTAATTGCGGCTCGTTTAATTAAAAAAACGCAGAACCAGAAGCCTCAGGAGTAACAATGTTTCGCTTCGTTCTACAGATGGGCACGAGAGATAAGATACCCTTTCGAGCAGCGAAATTAAAAAAACAAAATTGTCTACAGCCCTATCTTTCGTCAAACAGGTGTCGCTTGTGTCTTGACGATGCACAGACAGAATCTGTACAGTATAGTGTAACTCTAAACCTGCTACAAGTGTTTTCTATTTATGGAATGCAATCAGCTGCTGTTTCCACTTCATCGGATCGCAGGAAAGCAAGCAATCCTCACTCACTACTGGTTACATTGTGCGGGAAGTTTCGTTCCCCTTTCGAAGGTGTTGTGAGTTAGTTTGCAGTGATAATATTTGATTATTTGAACTAGTCCCCTCTTATACCGGGGACGTGGGAAAACCCAGCTCCGGAACTGAACTGTGTTCAAACGGATGCTCCGATTTGCCTTATTTGGTATTCTCTGGAGTTTAAAAGTCTTTAAAATATCTAAACTAACACTTTTTTTATATAAAGAATGTTTAAATTATTGAACTTTTATTCACAGCTCCCTAGTGTTTGAATATCGCTCACGGATTCAACCTCTACAGTAAACAAAATAGCTCTATCTACATTCTATGCTCTCTGTCTGTGAAAATTTCTCGATTCAGACTCAGTTCAGAACATTTTTCATGTTGATGTTGGAGGCACGTTTGTGATTCTAAACGGATCGGAATTAAATAGAAGCTACAAGCTAGTGCGAGCTAGCAGCAGGAGGACTTGGATATTGCTTTAACGTAAATAAACTGAACGCTGGAAATAAATAAAAGTCTGAAAACAGATCGGTTGTGCGTGTTTGCGTGTTCCGCCGACACGTGTTCGTTTACCTGTCTGTCAATAACTTTTCCCACATATTTCCGATTAGAGGCTGCGGAAAAGTTGGACTAGATTAACCGAAATTCAATTGTTATTTCCCGAACTCGCGCGAGTAAGCGATTCTTCGGACAACGATACTATAGTCCACTCTGGTTTGAAATGGCTTAGAGAGAAACTTTGCATTGCACATTTAAAGAACTTGTTTAATAAATCCACATTTTGATTAAACTACCGCAAGTGCGACTGTACACGAACACAAAAATACACGGAAGAAGCAATTAATTTATTTCAGTATTTCGTTCAGGGAAAAGCAAGTACATGTTAACAAGTTTAAACTGTATAAAGACAAACTTAGGTAACGATGAAAACAAGCCACTTATTGTTCGACTCTCAATATTTTGAAGAACTATTTTTTTAAAATGTTTCCTATGCTTATGGATTGTAACAAGGATCAGCAACCTTTCTGTGAAACGCTCTAAACTTTTCTTGTATTGAAGCTTGTTGGAAGTGAATGAATCCAGAATAAATTTTACAACATGAATGACTCGCAAGAAAAACTTGAAATCATAGTTAAGTCCTTGATGCAAAAATTTGCTCATCCCTGGGTTAAATTGATTCCTTCAGTTCTAAAAGACTTATTTTTGAAAGGCCCAAATTTCTCACCAAAGACGAAACTAGGATAAGAAATTGGGAAGAATTGGGGCGAGACCAATTTCACAGAAAGTACTAAGCACTGGCACTCAATAGAACACTTGTTGCTGTCTGAAGCTAAGCTTAGCTGTTACGACGCGTAATGCTTTCTTCAGTTTTTCTTTTTATTTCAGCTGATTATACCAATCATCAAAACTTAGTTGATTTTTTAACATCCAAATATAAATAAAATAGACTCAACTACAAACTAATGATTGACTGTACGCAATCAACTATGAATATAATAGAATCAACTGCAATGATATAATTGATTCAATTGTTAACATGATAAATTCAACTACATTTGTATGATTGATTTTAGGCATTTAACTATAAATATAATAGATTCAACTATACATTCCTGGTTGACGTCTCTCATTTAACTTTAAATACGATAGATACAGTTGTAGTGGTATAATTGATTCAACTGTAAATATGATAAATTTTACTGCATTTGTATGATTGATTTTAGGCATTCAACTATAAATATAATAGATTCAACTATACATTTCTGGTTGACATCTAACATTTAACTATAAATATGATAGATTCAACTGTAGTGGTATAATTGATTCCACCGTAAACATGATAGATTCAACTACAAATGTATGATTGATTCTAAGTATTGAACTATAAATATAGTAAATCAAACAATATGTTTATGATTGACTGGGTGGTACTTGAATACTATAGTGTTCATCCGTATTCATCATCAAAAATTAAAAGTGTGAGACCAGTAAGTGTTCCCTGCAGCGATCTTAGTGCTGTTTTATGGCTCAGCCGGCAGCTGGTGACGTCGGCGTCAAAGCGCAAGCGCTCTCCGGCGATGGGGAAACATTTTCCTCTACCAGTTCTTGACAGCGGTCGTGTAGTAGGCCGACAGTTCCTAAAATTACCACTCTGGCTGCCCGCGAAATTAGTTGATTAGTTAAGACGCACAATTTGCTGGACAACCATGCATCAAGATGCAAAAAGTACAACAGCAGAGGAACCAGGGCGTGGGTATCGGGATATCCGGTAAGCTTTTCTAGCATCGTGACGGCTTAAACGAACTAGATGCAAAATGCCGAAATAATTAATAAAAAGAAAATGAAACGTAGCCATAAAATTATTCAAAAAAAAAACATCTTAAGATATGATAACTTCCAATATAAACAAAATTTAAATTTACAATATTTATAGTTGACCTCATTGCATCAATCATAGAAATAAAATTGAATCTATCATTTTCATAATTAAATCAATCATATTATTAAAGTTGAATCTATCATTTTTATAATTAAATCAATCATATTCTTATAATTGAATCTATCATATTTATAATTAATTCAATAATGTTATTGTTGAATGTACCATATTTATAATAAAATCAATCATATTATCATAGTTGAAACTACTGTAATTATTGTTGATTGTATGATATCAATCGTATATTATAGTTGAATCTATTGTATTTACAGTTGAATGCACAAAATCAATCATACAACTATAGTTGTATGTACTATATATATTGTTGAATGTACGAAATCAACCAGATTGTCTATTATGCGTAGGTAATGTTGAAATTCTAATTATTTTTTTTTAAATGTTTATTTTTGGTTTTTAAGGTCTTAGATTTCAGTTAAACAACTTTTTATTCGAAATACCTGACACTTAGACCATTTTTTGTGGTCTTTCTCAAGGGATAAAGACCACAAAAAATGGTCGAAACGTCGGGTATTTCGAATAAAAAGTTGTTTGATTGACATCTAAGAACGTAAAAAGCAAAAAATTAAAATTTAAAAACATCTTCCCGGTCGAAAACATAAACCTAATCTAATAATTATAGTTGTTCGGGAATCAATAAGATATATGTTTGAATATAAGTGGATTATTGTTGGAAATACCATAACTGGCTTTGTAATACTGAGCTTTGTTGATACGACTTGTAATGCTGTGTAACGATGTGTAACGTAGCAGACAAATAATAGTCTTTGTAGTGCTGAGCATTGTTAATACGATGTGTAATGTTTTGCTGTATACTCTGTAAAATGACCCAAAGGCCAATTAATAACCCTTGCAGGACTGAGCGGTGTGTAATGACCATCTTTCGAAATCGATGAATTTGTTGCAAATAAAAAAATATACTCCTTGACAGTGTAGCTTCAGGCTGTTCCACAGATTTGGAAAAAAATTCTTAAAACAATTTGAAAGCACTCGTCCAATATGAAGTAAAATTTTATATCACCTTAATTCTTCCGTTTTTTGCTGCGTTTTTCACGAGACACGAATTCATATCGATACTTTGCCCCGATAATGAGGTGCTAACTGTAAATGAAAACATCTAACACGGGGGTAAGTGTGGGCGCGCGCACCAATACCCATGTCAACATTTGCGTAATTTTTTTTTCGGGGCTCGATTGGCTGTTTACGTTGAGCAGATATAGTATAGTAACGTGCTTTCGTTGAATGAGTATTACCTGCTTTGCTATCTACTGAACAGCTCGTTCAACAGATTAGATGAGTGATAATCAAGATGTGCCGGAATTGGTGTGCTCGTTGTATACACGGAAAAAAATCGGATCGAAATATTTTGTCCTGTAGCAAAGTGAAATCTCGTCAACTTTTTAATGAATGGAAAAAAAAATGTTCTTCATAGTCTCTCTTATTGTTTTATTTTTTCATTTAGGACACTGAGAATCTCTAATTTTCAGTGCATTGAACGAACGTCAAGATAAAGTCAAGACATGGTTCTAAATACTAAAAACAAAAAAAAATCGCAGAAAAGCCAATTGAGGAAGAACTAACTCGTACACAGCTCGACGTAGCGTGTCTTTATCTCACGAGGCACCGCCGGCAAAGCCGTTGGATTAAAGCGATAAGCACTGAATGCGCTGGGTGCTGGTGGGGATGATGATAATTTTGGCGAAAAATGCTCAAACACATACACAACAAACACACTCGAAGACGACTCGGACGGCGGGGTTGAGGAGATCTCGCACCCTTTACGAGTGTAATATCAACGTAGTATTTTGCACCCATACGAAATCGGCGCCGGGGTAAATATGTAATCTCTTTTTCGACACCGACGAATTCAATGAACCGCGCGCGGGCAGCGGTATGTTCTAATTGAATTAAGCCTCCATTAATTTACATTATATTGAAGGAATTACGGGTTTTTAATTGCCTTCCTAGGAACGTGCCCCGTTGAAAGATTTTATAGTCGATTGATTATTTTGTGTGGGGGCTAGCGAATTAAGGAGTATGTATGTGCTCTGTTTTGAAAACATGTTTAAATAAAAGAGTGAAAATGAAGGCGTGTATTTTATGGATGGATCATAGGCACCATTCTCATGAGTTTATTGATATCGTAACAATAAATTTATGCAATAATAAGTCTATGAGTTCTAATCGAATAAGAGTATAAACATTAGACCGCTGCAAGCTTTGTATGAAAATTTCAAATTCTTAAATTTTTACACCTCCCATAGCTTTTTTTGGATGTTTTTACTGCCAGAAATGGCACTAAAATTTTTGGAAGCGATCCATCCAGTTCTGAATTAGCTCAAAGAGTTTTAATTTTGTATGGAAATTTGTATAGGAAATCAAAACTTTTCATTCAAAAAATATTCCTTGATTCTTTCAGTACAATTCATGTGAACAAACCACAAACCTAACTTTTACCCCAGGAAAGATATTCGATGTTATACAAAATTTTTGTTTTAGAAATTATTATTTTTTATTTTTGCGTTTTTGACTGCTTGTTTGAAAGCTGTGAAACCGTAGGATGGGTATAAAAAATCTTAAAAAACAGCTTTGCATAGCCAGGAAATTTGTTGATTTGTGTAATATTTACAAAAACATTTCATGAAATTATTAAAAGCTCTAGCAAGCAAAGTCTGCCATTTTTAAATACTTTTCAATGGATTCAGATTTTTTTATTTTGAAACGGCAATAACTTTTTTCATGAAATTCTTAGCTGCTTGTCATGTTAGCCAAAAATGAAGCTTAAGAATAGTCAAATCCAAAAATCAAAGACCGACTTCATTTCAAGCTTATGTGAATTAATGTGCAAAAATTTCTTCTTCCATACAAATTTCCATACAAAATTGAAACGCGCTAACTCAGGAATCAACCAAAATCATCTAAAATTTTACACTGATGCTTGGTGACCCAAAAGGCATCGAAAAAACATATGGGAGCAAAAATACATTTTTTGCAGCGGTCTAATAAACATCCCTTTGAACAATATATACTTCAGATGGTTGGAAACTTTTCTCAAGTTTTCTTTTAGAAAGTTATCCTGAAAAACAGTGGAACGAAGGTTCTGGAAGCACTTAAGGATCGCAGCACCCATAAAGGACACCCGCAAGAACCCATAAAAATGCAAAAATCTGTCATCAAGGTTCAAAAATATTTTTCTTAATGTTAACACGATTTAAAAACTTTTTTATTCATTCAGACATGTAGATTATCATCTCAAGAATTAATCACTCGATGTGTCCACTTTCGTTGTCAACTCCTCTCTCCAGGCGAGATCCGAATCGGAAGCATACTTTAGCAATATAAGCCTCTGACATTAAAGCGCACATCTTAATAGCGTAATCTGGCGACAGAAATGGAAGTATTCAACTGTGAATTTTTCTGGAGCTTTGATCAAAGATGCTATTAAGGTGTGATTTTTCAGGATTTCTGTCTACTGATTTCAGAGGACCGTTCTGAAAAACTCTCGAATTGTCCTGATTTCTAAAAAATGTTTTTAATTTGTAGTTAAGTTATGAGAACATTGAACAAATTCATTAAAATAGTTGAGCTTATTTGACCGATAGTAATATTCAGTTCAGATGATATTTAAATGGTGTTTCTCGTGTCGTTTCTGATGTCCAGCCAAGAAGATGCTCACTTTTGATGCATATATTGAGGCATCTACATCACATGTTTACGCTTTGTTTATGCAATCTAGTGATGTCTTGAAAATTAAATTTGACATCTGAATTGTTGGACAATCGCAAAAAGTGTTTATCAGGGATCTTCTATTTTATGTTATATCCAGAAGTCCACAACTTCTTTTTTTTTAAACATCGCATCGAATTTGAATGGTTCTATTCACGGACAATTGATTGATATCCGTCGTTTTGTTTGAAAAAGTCTAGGGGTCGAAAGCAGAGCTGATCGAGCTGGAATGACAGAGAAGGCATTTAGTATTAGTAGACTGTGAGTCTCCAACAATCCTCTAGCCAAGGAATAAGCAAAACGCGGCCCGCGGGCCGCAGGTGACCCGCGAGGCTCTTTTGTGCGGCCTTATTCTATCTAATTCGGCAATAAGGCTTGAACTGTAAGCATTGAAATACTGGCAAAAAAAATTAAACCAAAACCTTGTGAAATATTTTTAATTTCTGAACATTGACGAAAATTACGAAAGTTTTATAATAAATCCTAGGTGAACGATTTTAGATTTTTTTTTTATCAACATGAATCAGCCGGCATCAAATTTGTCGACAAAAATTATTAGTTCTCTATAAAAACAATATATCTGAAATTCTGTGATTGGACCCAAAAGGTATTTGACAATTATCTGTGATGTTTTTTTTCAGAAATTTTAAAGATAATTTATAACACACATCGATAAATTGATTTATTTAACTTATAACTCGCATTCCACATTACCACATTACCGAAGTCATAATATAGCTGTAGAAATCCTATCCCAATGATACAAATAAGATTAAAAATTATAAAAATCTTCAAAAAATTTTAGGATCAAGAATGTAGTTTTGAAGACAGTTGCTTAAAATATGTGAAATTGGACATTTTTCTGTGATTTTGACCTGCTTTCTCAACCTCTAAATCCAATACTTTAATTTAAAAAATGGGGTTTTTACCGTTTGTAGGGGAAAAAAATAGCTTTGGGAACAAGTTTTTATTTTGAAAAAAAAACGTGTGGATTCAACGTCTAACGCTAAGAAGACGATGATTTCTTTAAATATATATTTTTACACTTTTATTTATCACTGTGGTTAGCTTCGGAAGAATATAAAAATGACAAAGATTAAGTGATGTACCTTTTCAATATCGGATATTTAAAAAGTCGTATTGAATTTCTGTTCACGTGAATTAGCCTAAAATTTGAAGTTGGCGTGAAATGACGTGAAGCTCTGCTAACTATTAAAAAAAAGTGCGACCCGCCGACAAGATTTCAAAGTTAAATTGGCCCGTTGGTTGAGAAGGTTACTCTAGCCAAAATGTTAAGCTAAAAATATGGTTTTTGGCATTCCAAATGATTAAATTTCAATGAGCCTCGAACATGTTAAGATGGTTTGGTTGTGCAATAGTTTTCGAAATCATAAAAATAACTTGATCATTGCAAAATGTCTAAGATACGTTAAATTATTGTTTTTTTGTATCAAGTTCAAGTCAAGAAGAGCCTTTCGAGGAAAAATAAAATTTAAAAATAATTTCAATCTTACTTCTATAAGTTCAAGAAAACTAAGAAAGAAAATGAAAACCGGAAGTAAAATGTTTAATGAAACAGGTAAGGTGACCCCCTTGAAATAATATCTCGAATAGTTTCACTCTAATAAGTGTTGACGGGGGCCCCTAGAGTAAGCATTGCATAATTTTCCCCGATTTTTTTTTTGGTTGAACAAATTACCACAAATTTATAAAATACCTGAGTATATCTGGGCATTTGATCTCGATGTTTTTGTCACTAAATCAGGACAAATCTTATAGAAAGTGACTAAAACCACCTAAAATGCTGAATTAATTTTAATTTTTAAATCATTATTGCAATTTGCGTTAATTTATACACTCTATATTCTTTTTAACGTTGAAAAAGTGTAACTGTAGTTGACGAAATAGGATCCATCGGCAAAACTGTGTTCTGTTATTGAATTTGTATTCCAATTTGAAATTCTAATTGAAACCTTGCCAACTGATTTAGCCTAAATTTCATACTTTTGATTTTGATGGACTTTTTTTTATTTATCTTCGACTGAAGGAATTACCGTGATTTAAGAATATTATTTTTTAAATGACCATTCTCAAAATATTATTATAAAAAAACGCTCTCATAGTTGGATTGCGAATTTCATTGAGCGATACTCTAAACATGAATATTTCTTTATTTTCAATCTCATCTTATTCCAGATTTTTGAACCTGTGTCTTAATTTCATTTAATTTCCATTCTAAATTATTAATTTTGAACGTCACTTTTTTCACATTTAGAAGAACTTTTGACAAAATTTCTTATTTTTTTAAACATTTTTTTATAAAGTATGTAAATAATTTTTAATTTGAATTTTATAATTTTTTCAACATATTACATGAATAGGATTTTTTTTGTGTTTGAAAGATATGAAAGTGAAAAAAAAACATTTATATTTGAATTATAAATTTTGCAATAACTGCTTAACTCTGATTGTAACTTATATTCACGATTTTTTATTTGAATTTCATTTGTAGTTTGATATCACGAGATTAATTTGAGAATTTAAATTGTGGGTTTGAATAAAATAAGATTTTAGGTTTTGAGTTTCACCGTATCTCACTGGAATTCAATAGTGATGAGATAAATATTTATCTGCTTTCTATGAAGCTGGTGAATTAAAAGGATTTTTATATCTATCTTCAAACTTTTCTAATAAAGAGATTTTTGGATGGGAATAGTGTTATTATTTGAATAAATTGTGAATTGAATTTTGCTTTTAAAAGCTACAATAAGCATTTTCATTTTCGAAAAGTTCATTAACCCTTCGTTTCATAAAGTAACAAATTTGCAACAATTAATTTAAACTGTTCTAAATTTCGCATTTAGCTAAAAAGTCAATTTTTTTTTCGATGGAAATAATATTTCTAACTTCAAGATCACGTTCAATTAAAAAAAAAAAGATTTTTAGTGTATAAAAATTAAAAAAAGACCAACTTAAATTTGAAAAATATGGAATGTTGAAAACGCCTTATTTTTCAAATTTTTGGCCTAGTTTAATTCACATTGAGATTTTTTTTTCGACTCAAAAAAAATATTTTCGTATTCTCACTAAAGTAATTCACATAATAAACACAATTTTTGGATTTTTTTTGTTTTCTCTCTGATATTATGGCTTTTCATTAATTGTTGCAAATTTGCAACATCATGCAACGGTAGCACCCTTGCTAGATATATGGGTTCCATAGTGTGTTTTCGAAACTTGCATCGTTTAAAGAGTGTATTTCTTTCCTGGTGAAAGTGTTCTCGTTACAAATGATTGATTATCATGTTAAGGATGTATTAAGAGGAGGCCGGAGGGGGGTGGGGTAATGTCCCCCCCCCTCGGCTCACGTGGGCCACCGTGGTGAAAAAAATAAAAGTTTTGCTCTAAACCGTTATCAAAATTACCAAACTATATTAAATGTTAAAATTTATCTAATCTAAAACTAGGCCGGGCCCAAAAATAAACAATAAACTAACTCGGGAATAAGCGTATATAATACACATTTTATTGATTTTATAACACATTTTATAACAAATACATATTTTTAATAAAAAATTAGATGCCTTCATAATTTTGTAAAGAACCATACACAAATTTACAAAGTTCAAAAATATTGAACGTGAAAACATACATCGGGGATAACAGTTTAATACGCTTTAGATAAAGTGACATATGAGGCCCTAGAGCCAAATGGGGCTAAGTGCCTCATAGCTGTTTTCGGGAAAACACGCTTCAAAGTTTCTGTTTTCCCGTTTTACATGTATATTTTGCATAAAGTTGTTGTTTTCGTACAATCGGAATAGTATGAGGAATCTATATAAATCTATATATTTGAAAATAGAACCCAAATCTAGTTTAAAGTATAAAAAATAATTGGCATTATAAACTAAAAATTGACCATTCAATTTTTATAAGACACGCATAAAAAGATATGTTGATTTTTTTTATTTTTTGGATCACACAAGTTGTTGATGAAAAGAATATGTTTTTTCACTTCTATAAGGTAAATTTTAAATTTCACTGTATTGAAAATGCAAATTTTCAATAATCTTAATCCTTTATTATTTAAATTCAACTACCGGGGTCAGGGCTGGTAGCGGTTTGACAATGAAATAGTAGGGACTTTAGTGACCAAAATTTGAAAAAAAGTGACCAAATAGTGACTTTGAGGACCGAAAAAAGTGACCAAATAGTGACTATTTAGAACGAAAAAATAACTTTGAAGTACAAAAAATGTGACCAGTCAGGCCCGTGCGATGGACCCTTCCGGGGGGGTTTTCAAAATTCAAATTTAGATAAAATTAATAACAATACCAAAAGAGTATTTTGTCTCTTTTGATTAAAATATTGGGTCCTGAAAGAACAGAAGGTTGAAATTATGTTTTTTTTATTAAAAATTTGGAGTTTAAGGCTTATGGTTGAAGAACACGAAAATTTAGAATTTAAAAACAAGGAAACAATTGTTAAAAATATGTCTTAAAAATTTAAAAAGTTTGATTAAAAAAAATCCGGCAAGTTGATTATAAAATTGAAAAAAAAAACTGTACAATAAAATTCGGTAGATTTATTTAAAAAATTGAAAAAACAGTATGGAAATAAAAAAGATTAGTTTTTAAAAACATTTCAGGAAGAGTTTTTTCAATAATCATGTTTCATCATAACCATTTTGGTGCTTATTTTTTCAATTATTGATTTGGTAAATAGTGTCCTCAACTAGAAATTTTGTCAAATTCGGCCATTTAGTTTTGGTAATAAAGAGTTTATTACTAGTAAAATTGATAGATAACTGATTATGGAAAAATGTCATTACAAGTATTTTTGACATCACAGCAGAAAGTGAAAAAAAAACTTGATTCTATTTAAAGCTCATTAATTCATATAAAACTTTTATTTCTAAATAATATGTTTTTGATTTGAGTTTTTGTAAAAAGAAAGTGCAGAAACTTCTCTAAAGATTTTAATTTATTTTCATTTCAATAACAAACCCACCGTACGAGGAAAGGTGTGTTTTGATATGTCTAACCTCACTCGAAAAGCGGCGAGTCGAACTGCAGCAAGGTTTTATATTCGACACATTGACCAACCGTATTGACTGTGCTTACATTCTGCAACGTGTTAACATTTATGTACCAACGAGAACACTTCGACAACGTCAGTTTCTTTCAATTCCTCACCACCGTACTGCCTATGGCCAAAACCACCCTATTGACAAGTGTTGTGAACTTTTTAATTTATCATTTGTTTAATTTTAATATGTGCAAACGTCGTTTTAAAATAGGCTTAAGAAGAATTTCCTAGTTTTTAAGTCATCAGTCTGTACGGTAATTAAACCAAAGACGAAATAAATAATAATAAATATAAAAGCTGATAGAAATATTGCATACTATTAAGATTCGGGGAACCTAAATTAGTTGAAATTACCGTTTAAATTCATTGCACCTAAAAAAAAGTAATTTTTGTGGCCTTGTGTAAATTTTTACAACCCTTTTTTTAAGTATTTAGAAGAACAAAAAACACGAAATAAAATTGAGTCTGAAATTGTTTTTTAAAGAATATTTCATATCATCATAACATTTGTTATGACAAAAAAGATTTTTTTTCTTTTTTTTTTTTTTTTTTTTTTTATGGCGTTTAAATAGCTCGGGGAGCTGACGCTGGAAATGAAAATTAGAATAGTTTGGAGAAGAAAATTTAAAGTTTAGAGAAGGCAGCGTAGAATAGTAAGCGATCTTGAGACGTTGGTTAAACCATCAAGCACTTCATTATATCCATGGAATATGGATAAAATGCAGTTCAAGATAATAAACCAACCCCTCCCGATACCAGTTGGAGGAAGGACATGGGCGGGTTCGAGACTGGCCTCTGCATACTCCCCACGCATCTAACTACATTTAATTTTTGTGTTATTAAAGGAATCATTTTAACTTATCTTATATGTTTTTCCTTCCTTCGTCGTCGTCTGTTGAACGTCTGCTTCGTGTCTCCGCCCCAATTCCACTGGTATGTGTGATGGGTTTCGTGATAGTTGTCTCGGGGTCCAGTCATCATATGACTCCGAATCGTATGCGCAGGGGTATATGAAAATAAAAGAAAGAGAAAAGGAGAGGAAAGAGAAATATAAAGGAAGGAATTAGTTCTTGCATGAAGTAATTGAAGTGTTATTTGCTGTTTTCCCTAATTTTTTGCCTTTCATTTTCTAAATTTTGAAATTTTTGTTTTTCTTTTTAGAGTTTTTCCATTTCATTGCTAATCATACTATTTTACCAAAATATGGATGTGAGAGTTTGTTTTGCTTTTTGGAGCAAGCCTATTTCAAACTAATAAAAATTCTAGCTCAAATTAATAGTAGAAGTAAGCTACCTTATTCCTATCACAACATCACAAAATCATGAAAATTTACCAGAATATGGATATAAGAGCACATCTTACCGTACCCTACCTACCTCACATAGTTGAATGTTAAAATCCATCATAATTTACAAAAAATCTACATAGGGGTTCTATTAAAATATACCACATGCCTATTGTAAAATGCCCGAAATCAGTAATTAGGACTACCTACTCATTGTTATTCTTCAAAACCGTACATTCTAATATATACTTCCATAGATGAATTTCAAACTAAACCGAAAAACGTAAAGATTTGCTAAATATTAATAATTAAATAAAAAGCAAAAGAACGTCTTACCAAATGAAATATAACATTTTCCAACAACAGCATTCCCATCCAATGAGCCTCTAGTTCTTGTAAAATGTTTGATTTAAGAATAAGCCAACGAAATTCATAAACCGCAAATACACACTTACTAGAGCATTGGGGAGGCGAATACCATAACCTTTACCTAATATCGTAATACTTTTCACACGTTTTCTCTATTTTTAATTCTACAAGACTAAACCATCTAACTACCTAACCAAACGAATTATGCCCTATTGAAAGTATCAACTTTTATTGTGGTAAATTGTGATACTTTCACTACCAAATGTTGCGATTGTTCTGCGGAAGGGAGGGCAAGTGTTTCAACTCCCATTCATCTTATCAACATGGATCATGAAAAAAAAATAGACATCTTTGAACCTACTGCTGAATTTAAACTAAATAAAGATGTCCAGCTCCTCTTCTAATTTAGGCCATATTATGACACCATGTTTAACAAGATTGTGTGTAACGACACTGTCAGGAAAATGATGGGTTGATCCATCATTTTCACAAACATACACACCGCAGCCGTTAACCCATTGCAACTTAGGGTACGGATTTCATATCATCATAACATTTGTTATGACAAAAAAGATTTTTTTTCATAAAAAAAAAGGTTCGTTTCAATCTCAATCTTAGTTACACTTCTTAATAAAAACCCATTCTAACTAAAGACGAGATAGGGTTTTTGTATATCAAGTTTTGAGTTCCAATACAAAAGGTTGAATGAACTAAAAACTAGAATCTACAATCAAAGTTAGTTTCAATTCACGAACGTCAAATAATGTCGTAGATCGAAATGTCTCAAGCCAAGGGTGATTCATGCCGAAATTCCGCCGGAGGCGAAAAAAATTTCTGACTGACTGATCAAGTAATTTTCCGTTACTACCGTCAATATTAACACGCGCAATTCAAATTACTCTTTCATTGGTTTATTATCGGTGAAAAAAGTGACTTTTGGTGATAAAAGTGACCATTTTTCGGAAAATAGTGACTTTAGTGACCAAATGACGAAAAAAGTGACTTTTTAGTGACTGACCCAAAAAAAGTGACCAAGTCACTAAAAAGTGACTCGCTACCAGCCCTGCGGGGTTGATCCAAAGATTTTTGATATCTAATTACAAATAACGAATACATTTTTTTATTTTTCAATTTGAAAATTCAGAACTATCTATCTGCCAACATTCGATATCCGGGGTTTGGAATTATTTTGCTTGTTTTCATAGAGACACAATGAATGATTTAATTGAAAATTACAATGAATGATTTAATTGAAAATTACAATGAATGATTTAATTGAAAATGCTCATTATTTCTACTAAAGTATGACCGGCTTCTAATAATGAATTGACGAAAAATGCTCTTTGTTTAGATTTTTCAATCATTTTCAAATTTGAGTTATAAAAATATTGTTCTTTTCAAAATCATAGACTGATTTTGAATTCTTATCTCAATGACTGAGCCAAGCTCTGGCAGTAGATTTTATTTTTATTTCTATTTAATTCTTAAATTAAATTAAATTAAATAGAATTATGATATTTGTAATTGAATCATTCCTCCAAAACTTAATTAAGATTCTTCTCTATAATACTTAATTTTGTTTATAAAAACTAGTATATAGTTATGGTATTATTCAAGATTTAGAATCTTTGTCAGAACCAATTTTAAATACGTTTCCAGAATTGATATGTGTTGATTTGTTCAAGGTTATGTTCAAAAAGTTGTATTGGAAAGAAGCTTTCCATTTAGCACCTTCTAGCAAAGGTAAGGAATAAGTTCCACAAGAGGTGGTATATTATCGCATAACTACTCCCAGCTCAATTCTCGAGTGCCGATGTGGTCTAATGGATAGGCTGGTGCGTGTCTGGTTTTGGTATGCCAATCCTTCTGAGTCCGATTCCTGGCTTCGGCAAGAAAACTTTTGGATTTGAATCCCATAAGTGGCCGACAGGTAAGATGTGTTTCCTCCCATATCTAACTCGTTCTTCCAAAATATACCTACATCAAAACACGCTCCATCGCGCTGCATTGGAGATTTGTCGAACTTAATAATCTAAGAATGCGTGTGAGCTCATAATTAGACAGAAACTGCGGTGAATCCGTGCACCCATGGTGGATAAACAACAAACATAGCTACTCCCAGTTAAATTCAAAACGCTCATGGTGTCTAAAAATTTAGATTTGCGAAGTTTTTATGTTAAAACTATGATTAGTGCAAAAGAAGTTACGACTAAGCATTTATTTCTAATTGCCTTGTGTGAAGAACAAAAAGGTATAACCGTTTCATGTTGTTGCAAATTTGCAACAATTAATATTTTTGCTAAATAACCGGAATATGTGAAAATAATATTTTTTCATTATTTTTCCCATCATGTACTCATCATTGCGCACTGTTGAGAATTTTTCGGAAAAAAATAAAAAAACATGAAATGAAGGGTTAATTCTTGTGCAATGTTTGCTCGTGATGGATTTACAATCATCGTTTGAAGATATCAGACATAATAGTTATTTGTAAATAATATAACGAACTTTTCACAGTTTCTTTGTATATTTAAAAAAAAAGCTTGCCAAAAAATTTTCAGCACGTACCCGGGCCCGACAAATCCAGGCTATTTTATCTTAATAACCTAGCAGAATCCGGGCATTTGATTAGAACATTTCGACCGAAAATCCGGTCAATATCTGGTCAAATTAGGTCAAAACTCAGGAATTACTCAACAAAAATCAAGAAAGAAAAAACTTTTAAAAAAATTTGAAGCACAACTTATCAGCAAATTTTAAATCGTATTATCAATAAATTTCGGCGTTCAATCAATAGGGGTTTAAACCAAAATCAAACACAATTTGTTTTTTTTTTGGTTAGATTTGTAAAATTAAATTAAAAAATTACGGGCAAAATCCGACCATTTTTCAATGAAATTCGGGCCGGGCCGGACTTTTCTCAAGTTTGTATTAAATATCCGAACAAACCCGGATAAAAACGGGCAATCTGGCAAGCTTAGTTTAAAATTTCGTGTGCTCTCTGTTCAAAAATGTGCTTAGTTCAAAAATGTGTGTGTGTGTGCTTATAGGAATTTCCAGCACTGTATAAAGGATGGTTCAAATAAGTTCCCTCTATGGGGCTCATTGTTTTGGGCTTGCTTGCACACTGTGTCACTTTACACGTTGAAACGGGCCAAGGGATTTGTCCGGGTTGTTTGCACAAGTGTAACAGATTAACAGTTCCGAACGAAGATATATTAAAACAAGCTACATTGTACAGATGCTATTTGTTGAATGTTTCAACGAAACTCTATGAGAATACCAGTGAACACGGAAGAGAATATTTAAATGAATAAAATTATTAAAAGCCCACCGACCCGTACTGTAAGCCCTAATTCCAGCATCCGCCCCAATCTGCACTCTTCTCGAGACAATAGGATCAAAAGTTGCATAATGTGTGCAAATGCATTGCATTGGTTGTAGTGCAGCAACTACCTACGATGACGAGCAAACACGCGTTCGTTTCGTTTCGTCGTACCTACTCGGTGCCCAGTTATTTAGAGCAACAACGTCACTGCTAGAGGAGGTATTACTATCTTGAACCCGACGACGAGACGTCGCATCTTCAAAGCTGCTCCGCACCCGAGAGCTTCGGATCCGGATCGTTCGACCTGCTGCGAGTATGAGAACATGTTTGAGGAGCGGAAGCGAGGAAAAGTGGCTGCGCTGAGAATAATCGTGAAGTTGGTACCTACCGGCTCCAACCAAGTTAACCGGCTTAACGATCCCGAACCGATGTGATACGATACAGGGGGAACGAGGAAAGAAGTGGGGCGGACACAGTTGGGCGGTTGGTGAAGGGCTAATTTTCAGCGCATCAACAGACATCCCATTCAAATACATACATACATACATACATCAACAGACATCCCATTCAAGAAAGTGAAGCATTACCGGGTGTACAGAGAATTGTCGGTGGGCCCACACACTTGGGCGGATGAACGAAACGTATTTTTTTCCTCTTTAGATTCAACAGTGACGTTAGCGATAATGATGAATAAGTTAAAGCCTATAGTTAAATTATAAGTCTATTATAACTTTTTAATTGAATAATTTGATTTGAACTTTTCAATGGTAACAACAGAATTTTAGGAATGGACAACAGATACATATACATCATTCTTGGTTGACATGGAAATCCGGGAAAGTCGCATCCAATATTTTGAACAGCACTGTACTGTGCGGAGCTGATGCTGCTGAAGGCATCAGTTGCATGGGTAGGTAAACGCGAGCCAGTGAGGGGAGAATCTTCTGGGAGCGCTCACAGCGGGAACTTCAACGCCTACCCGAATAAATATACGTGTGATTGTGAGTGTTGGGTATTGTTTTCGGCGGCTGGCTGGCTGAATGAATGCTGTTTGGATCAATTTCGTGTGTCTTCCATTCTCCTCGCGCGGATTGCCTCCCGCAAAGTTGCAAGTACATACTAAACCTATGTACATCTGTATATGCAGTATTAAGCCGGCTGAGGCCGGGTTAGAATTATTTAACGTGAGTTTCATTAGATACACATTGCGCGAAGCTCGGTCGGGTATTTGTATTAACAGATAGATAATGTATGTTGCCGACAGCTGTAGCCGCATGGGATCTAGGTTTCGGGCGGTTGTTTTTCTCTACGTGTAGAAGGTAGAACGCCACCCTCTTCTAGTTAGAAGTGCTCTAATCTTTACGGATTGAACTTTTCTCGAAATATTTAGATACTAGATTGAAGTTGAAAATCGCTTCCATGTAAGCATTTATAGTCGAGTGTTGGATAAACTATTAATGAAAGCACGATATGTATTTGCATCGAGGTTTCATGAACATTAAGTCAATCTGACGAGGTAGTATGTTCACAAGTTTTTTTTTTTAACACGAAGGGTGGCCACTCAATTTTAATTTTTGATTTCCCGCATTTTTCTTGACTTTTTCCCGCATGGTCAAACAATATTCCTGGTTTTCAAAATCTAATAAAAAACGCTCATAAAAGCTTAGTAGTTTTCCACCAATTTTTTTTTTCATTAAAACAAGAGGCAATATTAATTTTTTTTTTAATTATATTTATTCTAATGTAGATTCAAAATGAACGCTTTATTTTTTTTAGAAATACTATTCAAAAGCTGAACAGTCTTCTACCGAGCTCTGACCATGGAACTTGAAAGTTTCGACTTGAGCTTATTAAAATGCAATATGAATGTTGTATTAGGGTGGCCCAAAATTGTAATATGTCTGGAAATTTGGGGGCTCAAGCTTCAAATGATAGCTTAACGTGTGAGAAACAATATTCTATATGGCGGCGTCTCTGAAAAATGATGTTTAGAGGTAGCACTGTTTCGATTTGTGGAAAAAGGCAATTTTTTCGACATTCTGTCCCAAAACATTTTCAGATCTTGAAAAAGTTTCAAACATGTGTCTCTAATATTTTTTAAATTTTCTTTATACTGTAAATTTCAAACTAAAAATTTATTGGGACTGTTTTGAACTCTCAATTTGTATGTGTGATTTTCTAAACTACGCAATACTATGAATTTTTATTTAAAAAAATAATTAAAATTAACAAAAAAGTGTACTTTGGATTAAGATTTTTAATCAACACTGCCTTCAAAAGATGCGCGACGTTATGATGTGCAACTTTGCAGAGAAAAAGTATAGCTATGACTTGTAATTTCAAAGTAATTAAAGTTTCACTGTGGAAAAAAGTCACAATTTTCAAATTTTTGCTAAGAATTGCTTTATATTATGCTGTGGATGAGTTTCGAGCAATCTAAGAACCAAATAAACTCCTGATATCAGATTTTCTCATCATTTTATAGATCCTTAAATCACCAGAAAGAACCAGTATAATATAAAGCCATTCTTAGCAAAAATTTGAAAATTGTGACTTTTATCCACAGTGAAACTTTAATTACTTTGAAACGACAAGTCATGGCTATACATTTTCTTCTGCAAAGTTGCACATCATTACGTCGCGCATCTTTTGAATTCAATGTTGATTAAAAATCTTAATCCAAAGTACACTTTATTGTTAATTTTAATTATTTTTTTTATCAGAATTCATAGTATTGCGTAGTTTAGAAAATCATACGTACAAATTGAGAGTCCAAAACAGCCACAATAAATTTTTAGTTTAAAACTTACATTATAAAGAAAATTTAAAAAATATTAGAGACACATGTTTGATACTTTTTCAAGATCTGAAAATGTTATTACGACAAAATGTCGAAAAAATGGATTTTTCCATAAATCGAACCAGTGCGATCTCTAAACATCATTTTTCTGAGTTGCTGCCTTACAAAAGTTTGTTTCTTATACCCTTAGCTATCATTTGAAGCTTGAGCCCCCAAAATCCCAGTCGTAGTACAATTTCGGGCCACCCCAATCATGCGCGGATCTACGGGGGGGGGGTGATGGGGGTGATCACCCCCCCAAGCGGAAAAAATAAATCATCAGTAAAATGATCTCTAATTTTTTAAACTCAATTAAATGAAATATATCTTTTTTATGTGTCAAAATATTTTAACATTGGCATTTACCATTTTACGCGTGCATAAGAATTCTACAGCTGCTTAAAAATATTCTTGAATTGAGCATAAACAGTATGCGCGCGTATAACTTCGTGCTGGCTTCGGGCATGCATTAAGATAAATTTTGCACCTCATTCTTTAAGGAATTTCCTTAAGCATGACAGCAGATTGGTTTTCTTTATTAACCGATATCAAGAGTTGTTGTAAGCGCCAGTACCAGAAACGTCGGTTGATAGTGATTAATTCTGAATGATTTCTTTAAAAGGCCTCAAAAAATCCAACATTTTTTTTCAAGCTGATCATAAAGTGATTTCTTATTTATGCATGTTTACCAAACTTGATGGTTTTCTAAAAAAATGTTTTTATCTGTTATATGTTTCAATAATTGTTCTATGTATGGCTAGAAGTATCTAACCACAACAAGTGCAAAGCATTTGCAAACATTCAAAAGTTGGCTAGTTTTTTCCAAAACTGAGCATGGTTGTTTTTGTAAAGTCTGTCCGTCTTTTTGTAGTCAACCTCACGGGTGGAGTTAATAAAACTGTTCAATTGTTAAATTTTGTTACTAAGCCACATACTTGTTTTTCAAAACTGCCAGCAAAAAAAACGCTGTAAGTATTCGATAATATACAAAAAAATGAATCTATTCAGCAAACCTATTCAAAAAATCTTATATATAAAAATGGAAGCGTTTTCTTTGTAACACCATCACGTATAAACGGTCGATCGGAATTAGGTGAAATTTGGTATTCGAGGGTTTTTTGGGTCGGAGATGGTTTGTATAATAGTTTCAAGAATCTCACTTTTTATGGAAGGGGACATAATAGACATTAAATGGATCACAAGCCGTTCACTTTGGTACCGATTTTCATAAAAATCGTTTCGCGAGCTCGATGCAATTAAGGACGAGTAGATGAAATAAAACATTTATTATGATTTATTTATTTAAAGGTAAAACGAAGTTTACCGGGTCAGCTATTTAAATATAATGATAAGCAATCTATATTTTATTTATCTAGATACGTACTGATTTGTGTTTTAAATGTTTATTTGTTTTAGATTGTTTTTTGATTCAGGTCTTTAAATTGATATTTTAATAGAACTTCAAGTGAAACATATGTAAAACTATCGAATCAATACATTGACGGTTTTCGATAAGTAATGAAGCGGCATACGGTTTAGAATTGGAACTCAAAAGAGAAAATATTTCGATTAAATAAAATTGAGACTTGTGTAGATGGCTTTTTACCCGAATATTGTAATAGTTTCAAAATTAATAAAACGTGCACAGCAAAAATTAAATCAATCAAATTCACATCGAAAGCGATGCAAATTATTGGACCATCGCTTAAGACACAAAATTATGTTTCATTTTAAAATTACATCCTAGCATGTGAAATCACAATCGTTTTATTAAATCGTTCGATGTAAATACACGTCGGTCAATGTAATGATCGACTCTCAATTTTACATCCAAGTTGATTTAAATTTAAGCTAGGAGCATGTTTCGTTGATTTACATATTGAAATTAGGAATTTCATTCAAAAATGTTCGCAACAAGAAAGCAAGAATATTGTCCAATACGTCGAACTTCATAACCACTATTTAACTTTCAATTTTTGAATAATTTATTTGATCACATACATTTTCAGTATACCATAAACCTTAAGAAATGAAATGAAATTTGAAAGCTCATGATAGCTTAAACAATAATTATTTTAATGCATTTTTAAATCAAATTATCAGTAATCAAGTTATCAAATCTCTATCCATCACAACAATCCAATTACCTCCGCGTTCTTATACTGTTCATATTTATTCGCTATCTCAGGGTTAGACCTTCAAGTTATATTTAATTAACGATTCAAAAAAAAGTATTCAATTCCTAGATTATGACAATATATGAGGTATTAAACATACAATATGAGGGCCCCATGATCAAAGAGGTGCAGGTTCCAAAATCAGCAATATTAAGTCACAAACTATTCTCCACACTTCAATCTTTATCTTGTGCGAATGTCAGAGAACATATGGAAAGTTTTTTGCTAATTTTTCGGAAAGTTTCATTTGGAAACTTGTACCACTCTAATCACTCTAATAACTCTAAAGCTTCATATCGATACTAACGTAAAGTTTACTGCATTAAAAAATCGCTCCCTTCTTTTAGCTGAACTTTAAAATTTTATGGCTTGTTTCTTTTTCGTCAAGAACAAGTTTTTTTTTTATTTTATGTTTATATTTGTTTTATGTTTTATTTATGTTTCACCTTCTATTTTTTTATCTCTAATTTTCTTCACTTGAGCTCAGAGCCGGATTGGAACCGTTTTCTCGCGGTTCATTTATGTCAGGTCAAATTTTTCTCTTAGCCACGCATTGGATGTAACGTTGGATCACCTTTGGCAGCTGAGCATTCAGAATACAACATTTGCTTAAGTTTTGTTGATCTATTGGGGGTAGGTAATTGATCAGTGGACTGAAAAAATGATTTCATTTTAAACTTACCTGGTAATTTACACGATTTTTTTTGTAGAAACACATATTTGACCAAAAAAGGGATTGAATTGTACCAATCGGGACGATGTTTTAAAAACTCCAACATCTTCTGTACTGCGCCGGATTTTTTGCCATTCGTTCGAAGAAAGCCTTTGAACTTCTTCGTTTCAAGGTTATTTGGGGAAACTTAAAGGCATTTACATAGTGATTTCCGTTCATCAACTGGATCTGCTAAGCCAACGGAGCATAAATTTTAAGATGAAATCGCCAAGATCGGATAAGGGTTCCTAGGTACCGCTTCCAGATTATAAGTTCTGCTTCTGTCATCCATTGACCGAAGACTTCGAAATCGGTTCCAGCTGCAAGAAGTCACGCACACGTTAGAACCGGATGATTGTGTATGGAATTATATTCTGGACAAACCTGCGAATCTTTGCTGAATAGGTTCCACTGAACTTTGAATGCACTGCAAGGGTGCAATCCGGAAAATTGCAATCCGTTGTCGTGATCGGGTACATTTCTCACACTGTCACTTCGAAACAATTGGGATTATTTTTGCACTGGTTTTTTGATATTTCTAAATATCTACAGCAAATCTTCGACTTTTTTTTCTCCAAATTTCACGTCTGCACTTTGTTTTTGTTTTGCTTTTTAGTCTCAGTGAACAGAGACAATATGCCCACTAACCACTAAAAACTTTGGCCATATTTTTTGAAAATTTACTAAATCACCCCCCCTAGGAGCAATCTCTAGATCCGCGCCTGACCCCAATGTTGTATGCATGTTGATTATCCACCATGGGTGAACGGATTCACCACAGTTTCTGCCGAAGTATGTGTTCACATGCATTTTTTAGATTATTAAGTTCGACAAATTTGCAATGCAGCGCGTATACCATACCCGGACCCCATGGCTTCTCATGAACTGTTATGAAGTGCATGTATTGCTTGTTTTGATGTACAGGGTCCGGCAATTGAACTGCTACATAACTTTAGGAATGATTATTACGAAGTATTCAAAACTGAGTTAGATGACACCTTGTCACCTGTTGAAAATTTTGTCTAAGATGTCAGAGGGTATTTTTGTTAATTTTGTAATCAAGTGTATTTTTTTGTAAAAATAGTCCTCGAACCTTAACGTAGTGTTTTGATTGCTTAGTTCCAGGCTGTGAAACAGTAGAAAGACATATTTCGTGAGTTGTCCTATGAGTGTATGTATTTTTTTTTATTTTGGCTCGCACTTGGAAGATACCTGGAGATCAGAAGTACCCAAGTATAATATGGTTGGGATCATCGTCAAGCTACAGTGGCGACATCTACCATGGTGAAGATCATCAAGATGCACCGTGAGAGAATTTCTTGGCGTAGTAACACTAAATTGGCGATAGATTTTAATACACCGGATCAAAATCACTGTAGGACCTTGGAAGATTAGCTTTAGACCCAGCCTTACAAGATTCTAAGATTTCAAGACCTCCCGTTTGAACAGAAGCAAGAATGGGTAGAAAGGCGAAGGCGCAGCTTACGCGGTCCGTGCATGAAGAATTTGGAGAATATCGTGTTTTCTGTCGATGAATTCGTCGCCGTAGAGCGGTTCATGAAAAAACACAACTACAGATTTTGGTTGCCAGAAAGATCACGAACCTATGCAAACGTATTAAAGGCCACAAGACAACAGAAATCTTATCTTAAAGATATTCCGGCATCCGTGCATATATCTGGCCAGCTGGCCAGATGATTGAACATTCTTATTATGTAGTTAGTTATAAGAGAAAACACGTCTTATATGTAGCCCACTTATGGGATTCCCCGAACCCAAAAGTTTTCTTGTCGAGACCGGGAACCGAAACCAGTACGCCTAGCATACAAAACCATACCCGCGCCAGCCTATCCGCTAGACCACATCAACGCTATTCAGCTGAGTAAAATGCATCAGATGCTTATTTCAAGGATGAGTGTTCGATTTACTTGAGCATTCGATGAAAGTTCAGGTTTTCCTCAAGTGTTTAGACAGAATAAAGGTAAAAAATGCGACCTATTAAGTCATTCTTGATTATATTAGTGATATGGTAGGACCAATACAGTCTTTCAGAAGGTAAGATGGTATCACAATTCTGCACGAAACTGAACCACTTTTTTATAACAAAAAGTGAGGATATGCAATTTCCGGAAGAATTTTCAGTAAAGAACAAGCGCAATCTCGAAACTGGAATGACTTACAAGGATCAAACGTTCTAGAAAAATGTGCTAAATGGAGCAAAACAACTATGCTTTAATTTAAAAAAAAATTGAACAAAACATTTTTTTTGAGTTATTGAGCTTTGTTTGAAAAATTTCACAAAATGCGACTTGAAGATCTTTTTTTTTCACTTTAAAATGTTTCTGACATGAAAAAATAAAACAAAAACATATCTTCCAATAAATAAATCGTTAAAGTGTAATATGAACTCCATGATACCATATTTTCAAAACAATGGTAGACTCTCAACATTTCTCAGATAAAGTTTTCTAAAATGTCCAATTATGGGTTCATTTGATCCCTAGAGTTCAAAATGGTATTTTTTCTCTTCTAAATAGATCGTGATCATTGCTGAATACAAGATAACGATTAAAGGGTGATACGGTCAAAATTTGGTCAATATCAACTTTACGTATTTCTTTCAATTTTGCATTTAAAAACCTGAACACCCCTCATTTAGAAGGTGTGTGTGTAGAATATGTTGCTCCTATTTTGATTTTGGAATTTACTCTTCAGTTGTCAAAATGCCGTCCAAGGAAGAAGAGCAGCGTATCAAAATTTTGCTCGCGCATCGCAAAAATCTGAGCTACTCGCACGCAAAGCTGGCAAAATCGCTAAAAGTTGCCAAATCAACCGTTACAAATATAATTAAAGTGTTTGGGGAACGTTTGTCGACAGCCAGGAAGTCTGGATCGGGGGAAATCGAAAACCGGAAGCCGCTGAGACGACAAAGAGAGTTGCCGGTAGTTTCGAGCGAAACCCTAACCTCTCTCTCCGAGATGCCGCAAATAAGCTGGGTGTATCAACCATGCATCGAGCCAAAAAACGAGCCGGACTATCGGCTTACAAGAAGGTAGTGACTCCAAACCGCGATAATAAACTAAATACGACGGCCAAAGCGCGATCCCGGAGGCTGTACACGACAATGCTGACGAAGTTTGACTGCATGGTAATGGACGACGAAACCTACGTCAAAGCCTACAAGCAGCTTCCGGGACAGGAGTTTTATACGGCAAAAGGAAGGGGAAAGGTAGCAGATATTTTCAAGCACATGAAACTGTCAAAGTTCGCGAAGAAATATCTGGTTTGGCCATCTGTACCTGTGGCTTGAAAAGCAGCATTTTCATAGCTTCCGGGACTGTCAACCAAGAAATTTACGTGAAAGAGTGTTTGAATAAACGTCTGCTGCCTTTCTTGAAGAAACACGGTTGTTCCGTACTGTTTTGGCCGGATTTGGCATCTTGCCATTACGGTAAAAAGGCCATGGAGTGGTACGCTGCCAACAACGTGCAGGTGGTTCCCAAGGACAAGAACCCTCCCAAAACGCCAGAGCTCCACCCAATTGAGAAATTCTAGGCTATTGCCAAGCGGAACCTAAAGAAGACCAAAAAAACTGCTAAGGACGAGCAGCAGTTCAAGGCAAACTGGCTTTCTGCGGCGAAGAAGGTGGACAAGGTGGCTGTACAAAATCTGATGACAGGGGTTAAGTGTAAGGCCCGGCAATTCGGATTTGGAGAAGCGAAAGCCTAACTGAATATTTTTCCTGAATTTTATACTAAATCAACTTGAAAAAAAAATTTAATTTGATTTTTTAAATAAACGATTTCACCGATTTACACACGTTTTCCCTTGACCAAATTTTGCTCGTATCACCTTTTATATGTAATTGTTATTTTTATACCGGATATTTTCAAAAGCTGTGTTAGATTTGTTGAGCCATTATGAAAAAAAAATTGGAGCCTTTTTAAAATCGCGGGCTCGTGCTATTATATTTTCTACATAATGACTTGTCGTTATTCCTTAAGAAATCTGAAATTTCGGGATTCACGGACAGCAGAAGTTTTACACAGATGATCTTTTTCACAACCACTTACTGTATGGGATGACATGAGCAATCTGCAAAGTTTGTAGTTTATTATTGTTGTGGCTTAAACTACTGCGTAACGAATTCAATCAACTAGGTGGCTTTCTTTGAGCAAGTAAAAGCAAATCTCTTAGATTTTGCCATACTAACTATGAGTTGGCATAGCTTAATTGAGACATTTGCAGGTAGAAGGAGTGATAGTAAATTTTCATAAGTACGAAGCTAGCAATTTTAACATTTTTATTTTTCCTGATAACTATCCATATGTTCTGTGTCTCCTGAAGCACACTTCAATCTTCCCGTTTGATTATGCAAATTAGAGGAAACGTGACTTTTAAAAGAATTGTTGAGACAGATTCGTTACACTTTGTTGCTGACTGACTAGTCTAACTAACCTTCACTTCAGCTCCAATCAGAGACACATAGTCTTCTTGTTGTGACTTGTTCTGTGAATGATACACATATCCCATACCTAACTACCAACTACTATTTACCGGTTCCGTTTCCATTTTTCCAATTTCTGCTGCTCTATATATGTACTTGTATGTATGTATGTATGTAACTAAGCTTTTGTTTCCATCTTTAGGTACCGGACTGAAAATATTCACCTGTCATAGTTGTTTGTACTTTTCCCTCCAGCTTTTCTCTGGAGAGGCTTTTGCGTCATCAACACTAGCGCTCCCCGCTTTTCTTGCACATCATGCTTACTACCTCCCTAATCATCATGCTTCTGACTCTTTAAAATTGTATCACACTATATTCACAAAGCTTGTAGGAAGGACAAATGAAACACGCGAACGCGAGAATAGAAATTCTTGACAAACCACATGGTGAAAATGTGCTGTTAAACGTCAGACCAATTAAGGGTGACGGGAAAGAGGTTACCCATCCAATATTTGAGAATTTTTTAAATATTCAACATACATGCAATTGACAGTTTGGTATCTAATTTTCAATTTTGACAATGTAAACACTTATCCAAAGCCTTTTTCCAAGCGGTACAATTTACGCTGAAAGTCGATCCCTACTTGTCCTACTGTTTTACGAGGTTGAGTTCACATCGTCTGGTAGCAATCTTTTTAGCATATCCAGAAATAGCTTCTCGTGTCGGTCGATTTGGACAGGGCCTAATTTATTAATAGGGCATTCAGCCTGAAGTGTAAAGCCTATACATGTATTGGAAAAGCGAGCCTTCCAAAACGATAAAAAATAACTCAACTGATTCACAAATCGATGTTCTAAAAATTTTGCATTTTAGAACATCAAATCGTATTGGTAACACAATTTGTGAATCAGTTGAGTTAGTTTTTTTTCGTTTTGGAAGGCTTTTGATGTTCTGAAAATGATAAAATCCTCATGAAATACTGGTTCTGTTAAACAGGTCAACAATTTTTTTTTATATAAACTTTACAATTTCAACAGGCTGAAGGTTTAGTAAAAATATAAATTTCTGATTATTCTAATTTTCTGCTCTCTATTTCTGCATAATTTACAATTCATAATTAGGTTAATCCTGGCAAACAAGAATAATCAAATTTTCAATTAAAACAAATCAATTCAAAAGTATTCGTCAGCCAGCGAGATAAAACGGAAGAATAAATTAATATCCAATAAAACGCCGTGCCCGGCGTTTGTCATTATGAGGTTGTGCGATGTCAAGATGGGATGAGATGATAAAGTCTTTTCGGGTGTTGTGTTTACAAACTGCATTGTATGGAGGGATAGCGATAGGTATTTGGCATATGTCCCTGAATTCCCACTCCAAGAATATGGTTTCAGGAGGGGAAACCCTTGTCAAAATCAGTGACAGAACGTTTACCAGCTTTAAAGGTCAAAGATGGTCGGAATTGACTGTTTAATATTTGGTGCAAAATTAACTTGAAATAAAAAAAAAAGTTTCATCCCTGAATAGTCGAAACTCTCCCAACAATTCAATGTAACTCTATACACTTGAATACTGATACTTTTGAAAATATTCCATCATAATCGGTTAGTTCTGATGATTTCTGTGAAAGAAGTTATCAAAGTTCATTTGTGTTTCATTTTTCGCTAGGTTTAATTCAGGAATTTTTAGGAAATTTTGAAGGAATTTTAACTGAATAAATCTTCTTTTTTGTTAATCATAAGACATGTAAAATGCGGTTAAAATGAAATAAAATTTCAAAAACTCAAAACGTCTTTAAGTGATTCCACATCTAAGTTTCTTAAAATTGAAAAAAAAATATTTCTTTGAAGAATATCTAGAAAAAAATTTGAAACCTTGATTGAATAGGGAATAACAAATTGATTCAAACAATACTTCCGAACGTCATATCACTAAAATTAAGGGTGATTAGAAAGAATTTTACAAAAGATTCAGCACTAAATTCCTTCATAATCAATTTGGATAAGCATTCTAGAATTTTTCCGCAAAACCTAGCAAAACCCGGACATCTGAATTCAAATTTTTGATCTAAAAACTGGCAATATCCGGGCTTATCTGAGCAAAAAACATTATAATTAAATCAAGAAAAAAAAAACAAAATCATTGAAATTTTGTATCCCAGCACAACAACAGCGTTGAATTGGCGTTTAAAGCTACTAAAATTTAAAATATAATATCTCTATAAAAATAGTTTTTATTAAGAAAAAAATTAAACTCATCATAACTTATTCTGGGTATTTTTTTTAAATAATTTTACAACTAATGTGAATAAATTTCACAAAATCTTGACATCCGGACTGGAGCTGTGTTAATATTTGAATTGTTGATTTTTTGGAATATCCTTGCAAGCTCGTATAAATCCAGGCATCTGAAAGGCAAAATTTAGGAGAACAGTAACTCCATAGTAAATAACATCAATTATCACACTAATTTTTCTACAAAATGAGGTTATCTGATGTGGTATATTTTATTTATTTTTATTTAATGCTTAATCTGTAGTATGCATGCAATTTTGCCATCATTAAAAATTGCGGTGAATCCGTGCACCCAAGGTGAACAATTTTTACCGTTTCGTTACCGGAACATACTATCTATGTATAGGTATAATTATCAGGCTAAATTGCAATAAACGCATCAAAAATACGGATCGTCTGAAATAGTAATAATTCAAAAAAAATCGCAAACACATTTACTAGATTGCTTTCCCCTTTCATTTGATCCCAAATTTGGAATAATCCATCAGGGGTTTAGAATAGTTCATTTTTTTGATGATTTTTTAACCTTTTTAATGGTTTTTTGAAGACAAAATCATACTAATCACTGTGAAAACGCTTGTCTTACCTTTAGCGTTAATTCAACTCCATATGTGAATGACATGATTTAATAGGAAATTTGATACAAATTTACAAAAACGAGTTGGAATGTCACAAACAGAGTGATTATTATTTCATTTGAAAAATCTAGTAAAACTTCTCATCACCGATTATACCAAGACCAGGAATAGTATTCTACCAACTTAGTTATTGATTGTAGAGTGTATAAATGTTTAGGATGGTTTATTTCAATTAAAAAAAAATCAAACTTTTACATAAATTTGATCAGAACTATATGAAATAATGAGCATTTATGGGATTTAATTATAAACGAACAATATATCTCTCCGATTGTTCCAAAAATCTTTATCGCGACTTTATCAACGTTGCAGTTGGCGGATCGTTATTGAAAAACTATCCGGTACAACTGTGTTCGATGTTTACTCTTGGGCTCGAACTCACGGACATCGGCTCAGGAGACAACAGACTTGCCAACTGAGCTATATCACAGGCCACAAAGTGCGAAATCCAAACTGTAGAAGATGGGAATTATATCTTTTTTTACGATTTTTTTTTCAAATTTTCGATCTTCAGCTACAAGGTTGTTGCATGTCAGCTTTTGTCCCATTTTTTCCAATTAATTGAAAATTCAAATGAATTTTCACAATCCCTTCCTTAAAATTTATCTTTTTTATTTTGTCTTACTTTTTATTTGTATATATTTATTTATGTATTATTGATAGATCCTAGGCTTCAGCCTTTTATCTTTAATGGTGTTTACAATATTTTTATAAACAAACTAACTTAAGTCTATTTTTGATTTGTTCTCTAGACCTTATTCAGTTTTATTGTAGAGCGATTGATTTTCTGCGATTTTCTAGTGAGTCCAAGCCAACCAGCATACACAAAGCTCGACATATCCCAAATTAAGCTCAGAATTCCGAAAAAAAAACGCTTTCAAAGGCCAGAAAACGCATTTTAAAGTTGTGATTCCACATTAAGCTAAGAATCCCGAAAAAACGCTTCAAAAGGCTAGAAAATGCATTTGAAAGTTGTAATCCCAAATTAAGCATAGATTCCCGAAAAGATGCTTCCAAAGGCCGGAACATGCATTTTAAAATTGTGATCCTAAATTAAGCTTAGAATCACCAAAAAACGCCTCTAAAGACCAGAAATCGCATTTTAAAATTGTGATCCCAAATAAAGCTCAGAATCACGAAAAAATGCCTCTAATGGCCAGAAAACGCATTTTAAAGTTTTGATCCCAAATTAAGCACAGAATCCGTAAAGACGCTTCTAAAGGCCAAAAAACGCATTTGAAAAATGTGATATCCCAAATTAAGCTCAGAATACCGAAACACGCTTCTAAAGGTCACTATGTTGCTTATTTTCCTTGAAAAGGTGATCATGCTGCCTTTTGTGGCATTGATTTTCAAAGCAAAATGGCTGCAACACTCAGAAAATTTGATAAGCGCATTCTGTAGAACCATACAATCCTTGGGATACCGAACAGGAAGGAACATTTTCAAATCATCTGCGTAGAACACGCCACGCAGCACTTCGGGGAACTCGTTCATTACAGTAATAAAAAGTAGGGGTCCCAAGCGACTTCCTTGTGATACGCCGCTGTTGACCAGGAATACGCTGGATCTGGCATTCCAAAGTTTTAAAAATTGAAGTTTTTCTATCAGGTACCAACGTATCCATTGTAGACTAACACTGAAGAATTCCATTTTTGCTCAGCACTGACAGAAGAGCTTTAATATTAATAACGTCAAAAGCTTTAGACATGTCTGTATATATGACATCTACCTGCGAACCCTGAATCATCCATTGAGAAGTATGGGAAACAAATTCTGCCAAATTAGTCACAGTTGATCGCTTTTTCAAAATCCATGCTGAACATCTGACATCTTTCTTTCTAGCCATGGGTACATCTGGTAGTAAATAATACTCTCGAACATTTTTGGTATAGCAGAAAGAATTGCTACCCCTCGATAATTTTCAGCGAGCAGTTCTGAACCATTCTTATGAATCGGCAAAATGTGTGAGATTTTCCATAGTTTGCTAAACAAACCATCACGAAAAGAAGCTGAGAAGAGCAATTGTAGAGCCACGCACTTTTCAAGAAACTAATTTGAAAGACCATCAGGTTCACTTCCAAATTTTTTTACGAACAGCCGTTGTCGCTACGCTAAATTCTGGCATAACCTCTGCCATGACTTGCAATTCTAATTCTGTAACCAAATCGTTTGCGTAGTAAATGCTGCGAAAATATTCGGCAAATAATTCTAAAGTCTCGACGAAAGTTTTAGCACTTTTATTGTTGAAAAAATGTTTTTGGAAGTAAATCAGCTTCACGCTTGGAATTGACGTACTTCCAAAAACGCTTCGGTTTAGATTGAAGGTCATTCAAATATGTTGTACGCTGGGCTCTATGCAAATTATTGAAGGCATTACGCAACTCGGTAAGCAGTTTTATCCGACTGAGCTTTGATTCGATCCGACGTTTCTTTGACTGTTCAACAATGTTCTAGCAGTATGCATGACACTTACAACCATGGCAGTATGATGCGAAAATCTTAGCTGTTTTCTGGTATCTTTCACTGTAGATCGTACAGGATAAGAATCGCTTCATACTTTGATTATCGTTTATTCTAGATTTTCTTGATATATCCAGGCTTGATGGGCAAGCAATCAAATAAAGAATTTAAGATAAGCCAATCCGGCCGGGATGCCCGGATGTTGTTTAAAACTTCCAGGATTTTGCCCGGGATTATTCAGATTATTTGCTAAATCAATTAAAAAACTCAAATTTCTCTTGGAAATTTTTTAGATTTTGTGTTCAAGAGCGACTTTTAAAAATATTTAATCATAACATAAATTTTTGTTTAATCTTAAGATATTATTTAGAAACTTCTGCTGTGATTCAATGATAACTATAAATTTCAAGTGATTTTCTTTCTTTTTTTTGTATGTTTTAACCCTCATCCGCATTAGAGTGTCATTTTGACACTATTGCAAGTTTGAATGCTTGTAACTTTTTTCAGAAGCTTCAAAAAAGAAAAATTTCTTCGGGGACCCTAAATAAATTCAAAAGTTCTTTAATATTGCATCTTTACTTTATTTATGGACGGACCCTGGAAGCCTGGACACAAAAACTACCTTTTCCGACTTAGAGTGTCATTTTGACACTCCAAAGGTAAAATCTATTTAATTCGTTTGAATTATTATGAACTTCATATAAAACTTATATCAATAGAAACCTTGTAATGTCAGTAAAATATGTTTCGAACATTATATACAGCTAAAGTTACAAGTTTTCTCGTTATTCAGCATGAAAGAAAAAAAATCCGAAATGCTGTAGTTCATATGTTACACGTCCAAAAAAATATTTACCCTATGCATATGAAAGCTGAAGTTAATGCCTATATCATGAAGACAATAAATATTTTTTTAAATTTTTCTTAATGAAATCCCGAGCAGACTTTGATGCCCAAATTGATAGCAAGCTGAGACCTTATGAAACTGTCAACAGCAAACTGATAGCATCCTTTGCTGTTGAATTTTGAGTGAGAGCTAAATCAGGCATAACTTAGGTTTCAACTATTTTTCCTGATAGCAAATTTAGACCAAATCTAGGTATCAACAGAAAACTTTAAGCAAAACTTGATTTAGAATTCATACTGAAAGCAAAATAAGGCATCATCAAGGTATCCAGTTTTCAATAAATAATAAGCATGGGACCAAAATTAAAGCACCATTTGTTATAGGAAGCCATCGTTTTGGTATCCTTAAATCCAAATCTGAAATCTAAATTATAGCATTTGTATAACATCTAGCATATACCTAACATGGTTAGGTATATGATAGAAGTCTCTGATCCATCCGTGCTTGAAAACAGGGATGCCAGGTGTTAAGGTTAAAAAATCTGGGCAATTTAAAAAAAAGTCTCGTTTAACTGTGCATAAAGAAGATCACAAATTTGCTACCAAACAAAAATGTTGACGATGCGTGTGAGGAGGGGGAGGAGATTGTGTTGGCGATTTTTTTTTTGTATTCGGGTTATTTTCGAGTTGAGAACTATATTACAAACGCTGTTTCCTACCACGTACCATGCCGATCTAATTTTAAAAAAATAACTTTTAATGAATGATTGGTGAAAAACCAAGGCATACAAGCGAGATTTCTATAGAATAATCAGGCTTTGACGGATCATATCCAATGCGAATTTTGAAAGTCTGTAAAATCTGAGCAAAAATCAGGGCAAAATCTGTGTCTGACCATCTGGACGAAGGGTCAAAAGTCTGTGTTTTCCAGACAAATCTAGACACCTGGTAACCCAGCTTGAAAATGAATCTGTCACACGCTCCCGATTACGAACTTAAAATTAGGTGTTATTACTCGAAATGGTAGTTCTTTAGATCCCCTTGACTGAATGTGAGTTCTCACAATTAAGTTCTTCAAGTGAAAAATAATCAATTTTGAGGTTATAATGCAAAAAGTGTTTTTATATTTCAAACGCAATTGGTGAAAATTTTAGATCTTTTGAATTTTATTTTTCTACTGTTTTGTTCGAAGACAAAATCTTAATAAAAAGGTTTTGTGTCGTTCGCTCCTTTGATTTTGCTGGCTTATGTTTAGAAATTAGCTTTTTTAACCCGATATAATACAGCTTTTAATTCAAATTTAGCTTACTGTTTGACAATTTATTCTGATTTTTATTTGTGCAAACACTTACAGCATATTAATTTTATTTTTGTTAAATATTCGCAATTATGTAAAGCTGGCAACACAGTTTGTTTTGACCAAAACATGTTTACGTTTCAAAACGTTTTGCTGCGCGCGCGGAACGGGAAACAAGTTAAATTGAAATTTGTCCAGTCTTGTCCATCGTTTGTAACGGAGTGCGAACGTGAAGTGGCCTTCGAAATAACCAGATCCGATCCGGCGTTTATTTCCGATGGAGTTGGAAGCGTTGATTCCGGTGGAGAAACGCCAGGAGGGAGCGATTGTAATATGCAGATCAACACCATTGAATTCTGTTCTACGTTTAAGACGGAGTGTAAATGGACATCTAAATAACCTGATTCGGCAGTGTTTACTCCTGGAAGAGATGGATGCGTTGACTTTCCGGTTCAGGAAAGCAGGAAGTAGGAACGTGCGGATCGTCACCAGTTTTTGTTCTCCGTTTGCAACGTGAAGCGAGCACCTAAATTACCAGACCCGGCTCAGAAGCGTTTATTTCCGACGGAGTATGCAGCGTTGATTTTCCGGGAAAAAAAACTGCCGGAAGTAAATTTAAACATGCGGATCATTAAGAGCGAGGCTGGATGTTGGCAACAGGTGAAGGATGATCACAATGCGGTTGCCACTAATTTCATCGTTTGCATTTGTCCAAAAGGTTAGTTGAACTAAGAAATAGATAGCGAAAAGGTACATTTGAAATTTTGCGTGAATATTTTTGAAAGGTGAACGAACAAAAAATGATTTAGAGATTAAAAGGAACTAGCCCATGGTATTTTTATTACGGTATTTCAGTGTTTTCGTGAAATATCGAACAAAGTATGCGGAAAAATGTAAAATTCAAATTTATTTATTTTTTCGATAAAAGTAGTTTTTGGAAAATTGCTGATATTTCTTCAGATTCGCAAATTCTATCACATATTTTAACCTCAATCAATCACAAACACCTTCCTGCACCCAATTGACAAGGTTTGGAAGAAATTTGCAAAATCATATTGAAACTAATTAAGAATTTCAAAAAATATCAACTTTGATGAGCCACAACTTTTATAATATTCAAAAGAACGACTTGAAACCTGTTGAGTTGTGTTATTTGAATTAAAATGTTATTTTTTCACTGAATCTATAACTTCAATTCTCATTTTAAAAAGTCATGCATTAAAGGGTTGATGTAGAAAATGATCAAATCGGGTTGAAAATTAAACCAAAATTAGAATAATTTACCTTCATTGCTAAGTCGTTGCATAACTTTAGGCGATCAGGTACTCGAGCAAACTTCTGTAGTAAAAAAGCGATTAAATATGGCTATCACGCCCTGAATTTTGCTCTAAATTTGGATGACTTCAGATGGTAGACACAGCAAAAATAATAACAAATTTTTGAACACGAATAGAGAAACAATCCCAAATTTAATTGTTTCGAGACCTTAAATTTACCTCGATTTTTTTTTGTTTTCTAAAAGCTTTGAAAGCATAATGATTCCAAAATTTGCTATAACTGAAAATTATATGATACCTTATATTGGCATTATTATGCTCTCCAAGCTCTCAAAAAATGAGGTGTAGTTAGGGTCTCAGTTTTAGCTCAATTTGGTATCACTTTGCTAACCATGTATGAAAATTTTTGCTCTCATTTTTGCTGTGTACCACCTTATGTCAAGCAAAATGAAAGCAAATTCGGCTCTCAGGGCGTGATAGCACAATTTGCTATAATTTTGCCATAAAAGTCTGCTCGGGATGGTCACAAAAAGTTCAAAAAAGTGGTCTAAAAAACCTACTTTTCATTCGATTGCTAGTAAATACTGTTTGAGCGATGGTAGAGTTTTGAAAAAAATATGACTACAAAATCTAATAAAATTCCAACATTTTGCTGTCTTTAGATTTTTTATGCAACAAAAATTGAATTTACTGGAATTTTTCAAAGTTCACTACTTTGCGCGATTTTTTTGCAAATTGAAATTTCATCTGTTTTTGTGGTCCACTGTCAGGTTGTACCCGGATTATTAGTGCTTTTACTTTGTTTGGACCAATCAAGAGTATATTCATTGGAAAGCACATTTAATCTACATTCTAGTGAGGTGCTACAATTCACGCTGTGAGATTTCACAAAAATATGAAAATTATAAACGTAAAATCATTCCTGAATTTCTAGAACTACAAGCAGCGGTCCAGCAAAACGTGTTTGTTTGCTCTCCGAGTAGGTACGGTGGGTGGTTATTCGGGCAGAGAGCGAAGCCGACAGACCAAGAAATGCACGACACGCATCGTTATTTCGTCTCTCGGCTTCGCTCTCTGCTCGAATAACCACCCACCGTACCTACTCGGAGAGCAAACAAACACGTTTTGCTGGACCGCTGCTTGTAGTTCTAGAAATTCAGGAATGATTTTACGTTTATAATTTTCATATTTTTGTGAAATCTCACAGCGTGAATTGTAGCACCTCACTAGAATGTAGATTAAATGTGCTTTCCAATGAATATACTCTTGATTGGTCCAAACAAAGTAAAAGCACTAATAATCCGGGTACAACCTGACAGTGGACCACAAAAACAGATGAAATTTCAATTTGCAAAAAAATCGCGCAAAGTAGTGAACTTTGAAAAATTCCAGTAAATTCAATTTTTGTTGCATAAAAAATCTAAAGACAGCAAAATGTTGGAATTTTAATAGATTTTGTAGTCATATTTTTTTCAAAACTCTACCATCGCTCAAACAGTATTTACTAGCAATCGAATGAAAAGTAGGTTTTTTAGACCACTTTTTTGAACTTTTTGTGACCATTTCATTAAAAAAAATTTAAAAAAATATTTATTGTCTTCATGATGTAGGCATTAACTTCAACTTTCATATGCATAAGTCAAATATTTTTTTGGACATGTATTATATGAACTACAGCAATTTTCCTGAGGCATGTTTTTTCGGATTTTTTTTCTTTCGTGCTGAATAACGGGAAAACTATAAGCTTTAGCTATATATAATGTTCGAAACATATTTTACTGACGTTACAAGGTTTCTAGTAATATAAGTTTCATTGTAATCGGTTATATATAAAAAGAGTTATGACGATTTTAGCTTGGAGTGTCAAATTGACACTCCTAGTGCTGATTAGGGTAATGAAATCTAATGCGGATGAGGGTTAAAATAATGCCTAGATAGCGTTCACATTTACCCATTTTTACAATTTTTTAAAATATTGTCAGTGTTCACATTTACCCTTTTTTACAATTTTTTCAAATATTGTCAGAAATTGCCCGATCTTGTGGATACGTGTGGTAGAAAGTATGGTATGCTTAAGGTTAAAGATCATCATTGCTTTTAACAACTATTTTGAAGAAATTAGGACTATGTTTTTGACCGTTTTTGATGTTTAATGTTCTATTTTTTGGATATTTTTCGGTTTTGGATTTTAAGCTAACAACTTTCTTTTAGAAATGCCCGACGGCACCTGAACGCCCTAGAAGCAAAATATCATCTGATGTCCTTTCAGTTGATTCAGTTGCATTTTGAAGATCAGAGAGACCCCTTCTTGAAAAAGATCTCCCAATACATCATTTAGTAATATCATATGGTTGAAAATAATCGACTTAAAACCTGAGGGGCGAAGAAATAGAGGTAAATTGGAATAATTGCTTTTGTTTTTTCGTTATCAGAATGGGGGTAGGCTTAATAGCGGCACGTTATCCAAACATACGGGAAAATTGTGCATACAAACTCAATAGAATATTCGTTTGGACGAATAATTGAAAAGGTCAATATTCGGTACATCTCTATTTAAAATCATAAAATCTGTTTAGTACTAAACGAGTAGAACCCCATAATAGGCAAAAAAAAATCAAATCATAGAAGATGTTACTGAAAATCATTCCATGTAACGACAGAATACTGAAACGGGTTCCTATCAGATCTGCCAATATTTATGTTTGTTACCTTATATTGTTTTATGCGTACATCGTTCGTATATATAGAGAGGCTATCGGCTACGAACCTGAAAAGAGAAAAAAAAACATATTATAATTTCACGACATAAGTGTAAGAAATATGAGCATGAAAAGAAGTTTTCTTTCTGGATTAATATTATAAAATGTCCGTCGCCTAGCTTTACGCTGTTTTGTGTATAAAGTTGTTATTTTATCATCTGAGGCAATTGTCCTAGAAAATTCCATTATAACAAAGAATTATTTCAACCCTTTAATGCATAGTTTTGTTCAAAAAAACACTTACACTTATCTAGGGAACGCGTGGATATTCTATTCTAGTTATACATCCACAAAATATTCTAGAAATTATAAAAAAATTATCCATGCTATGTGCACTACGATATTCTTATGTATGTGTGAAATATCGCAGAAAGTATGAATAAAAATTGCGTAAATAAAATTCATTTATTTATTTGGAAGAAGAAGTGTTTGAGGAATTTCTGCTATTTGCACAAATTAGGAAATTTTAGCAAATTTTTTATCTGTTTCAATCACAAACATCTTCTTGCATTAGGAATGTTTGGTAGAATCTAATCAACAATTTAAAAAAATAATATATTTCACTTTGATGGGCAGTAACATTTTTAAGAATTCAATAGTGTCTTCCAGTGTGTTCAGTTGTGTTATTCGAACAAAATGATAATATTTCACACAATCAAAAATTGCATTTGCACTCATTTTTAAGAAAAAATGTTGCAAAGATTTTTTTCAGAGTATGTTACCAAACTTTGTAACAAAGGGTTTGTTTTTTGAATGTTGGTGTGTTTTTAGTTGTAGAATATTTCCCGTGTAGAGTAAGTAGTTTCCTTTCCCCCTTTGAATATCCCTTTCCCTAATTGATGCTGCATGGGTCGGTTTAGGTTGCAAAGCCAAACTAGCAACACTGACGAGAGGAAAAGGAACTAGCGGTTTCAAGCTGTCAGGGGCATAAAGTGTTGGGCTGCGAACCAGAACGGACGCCAATTGTTCTGGTCCGAGTGCTTTTTCGGACCCGGCCAGGCTTGCAATTTCTCTAACGAGAATCACCGACATGCTCGGTTTTCGATTCTCGGTAGAGAACCTCTGTAGAGAATCTGTAAATCAACACGACAGAGCTAACACACACTACAGTGAAAAAATGTTTTCACCACGGAGTGCTACAGCGACGGCAGCTGGCTTGGCTTGTTGCGTTTACCAACACATACGAGGCTGAAACACTTGCCCGAAACATTCATCTTTTGTTGATGCTATTATTATGCACACCGCCGTGTTTGTTTTTGTCTTTGCTTTTTGGTGGCTTCAACTAGTCGGTTCTGTGTTTCCACCGAGGTGCTCTTCGGTGACAAATTGTCGCACGCCGGAGCTATTGAAATTAGGTGTGTGTGGCTTTCGAAACCGGGGTGCGAATAATGTGTGGAGAGGATCGAAAAATCTCACCCGGGTGATTTGCAACTATCGTACGGGGGTGTGTTTTTCTCCGTTCTCCGTTTTTTTCGGTAGAGAATGGCATCTCTGGACCCGGCATATCCGGACTTGTGTGTCGACGGGTGACTAGGACACGGAGGATCAAGTCGAGTACGCCCACGTCCAAAGGGTTTCGACTAGCACATAGGTCGGCAACCTGCGGCTCGCGAGCCGCATGCGGCTCTTTTAATGTGAAGCTGCGGCTCTTTAGCTCACCGCGCTAATAAGATCCGGAAGAGAATATTAACATCCCGATCAGAAGGGAAAAACAAAATTATATCAAGATGAGATATTTTGATACTCATTTTTTTCAATCAAAATAAGTTATAATTCAGTACTCGTAGGATGTTAAAATATCTCAAATTATATCAAAATATCTATGCGATCATAGCTAAATCATATCAGTTTTTTATATGCTCACATCAAGATTATATCTCATTCAGATAGCAAAGTTTGATATTCAGCTGAACAAAACCTATCAAAATTATAACTAATCAAGATATGAGTGCTTCGAGAAAATTTTCTAGTGGAATGTCAATAAATCACATTATTTGCTAAAACCATGCCCCATTTTTTGTTTCCCAAAACTTGGATTCAAATTTATGAATCTGTTGAGCGAAACTCATAAACGTACGGTTTGGGCCGTTGACTTCGATGTCCGTGTTTCAGAAAAAGTTGTACGTATATCAAAATAAGATACAATCATTTCATTTTAGGACAATCCGAAAAAAATCTTTATCATTGAAAATGAGCTCAACCCCATTCAAGTCTGTCAATCAGAATAAGATATAATTCAGATTGGAGAAACTTAAAATAGAAAATTTTGAGTACTTCGTTATAACTGAATCAGATATAAATATCTTGGTGAGATACGTTTGAGTTATTATTTTGATATGCTCTCCTGATCGGGATTGCATCCGCTGTAGGAACAAGCCGAAAGAATCAAATGGCAAAATAGCATTTTTGAAGCCTTTTTTTTGCTTTCCGCTGTTTTTGAAGCACGAGAGACATCATGATTTAATTTATTATAAACCGTAAATGCAAAGAATAACTATTGTTTTAAAGCAACAAAAATTTAAATCATTTTTTTATTTCCAAAACGTTTGTATATTTTGTGTGAATCAAACACAACAGTTGAGCTGTAGCTAACAGGAAAATCAAAGCTCATCACTTTCAAAAAAGTGATTCTGAGACAGTCTCTGCCGGTTTCCTGGATATCAAGGAAAAAGGCTCGGATTTTTTTCATGATAACTTACAATTTTTACGAAATTCCAAATTTTCAACCTGTTTTAGTTAAAAAAATCACATGCAGTTTTTTAAATTGTGAGAAAATTGTAAGATAAGAACGCCGCTGATGTGCCTCGGTAAAAGAATCAGTTAATTTTTCAGCTTTTATCTTAATTTTTTTTTATGGAAAATATGTAGATTTTGGCTGGATTTGCCCGAATTTTACCCGATTAAGAGTTTAAAATTTAGAAACCCAATGCCCAAACGTGCCCGGCCTGGACACGGACAGAAAAAACTTGGAATGCCTTCTCAATAACGGGTTAGGAAGTGAATAGATAAACAACATTCAAATAAAAAATTTCAAAACTAGAGAAATTTCAAAACTTGAGAATTACAAATTAAAGCTTTCAAACTCGAATCAGTATTGAGAAAGAACGAAAATTTCAATTCAAAAAATCCCTTGAAAAACTGAATCACAGGCTTATTACTTGTAATCAACAACAGGCTTATTACTTGTAATCAACAACTTAATTGACGGGTAAAAAAAACACCATTTTCACGATTTTTTTCTAGAGCTATCGTTCAAAAAAATGTATTCAAATTTTATGCATTATATAAATCATTGTGAAAAGAACATTTAGTAATGTTTTCGTAGAAAAATATTGAAAAATGAGCCGGTGACGGAGCACTTTCGAGGATGCTTTTAGAAAACAGGATTTGCGGTGGACACTGTATCTCAGCACAGAATCATCTGAAGTCAAAAAATCAGAGCAAAATATTTTTAATAGATGTTTTCCTGGACCCCAACGATTTTATTTAACTTAAAAAAATGTTTATAAAATTTTTGTGGCTGTTTGAAGTAAAAACTACGATTTTTTACAAAAAAATCCGCCAATTTTTATCTGTAAAATCTCCCCAAAGTAAAAAAGAAAAACGTTGGGGTCTGGCATTTCATATGTAGAAAATATGTTCCAAATTTGAAAAGAATCGGTGAAGTAGTTTTCAAATGACGTTATCCACGGACTTTAAAAATGTGCTTTCGAGAAAAACGCGTTTGAAGTTTCTGCTCTTGCTTCTTGCAGTATTAGATAGGAGGAGATAAAGGCCTATAATTTCTTCAGTTTTGCTTCATTTGACTTGAAAATTTGACACAACATTCTTGAAATGTTTTACAATAAGAAAATCAAAAAAACGATTTTTTGAAAGTGTTAGACCCTACCCCCTCCTTAAGGATCAAGTCTCCTCAAGTAAAGAATCAAGTGATCTTTAACTTAAAAATATCACTTTTTTCATCTTACAAAAATACTTCTAATTCATCTTCTTATCTACGGGTTCATGTATCGTTCCAAATTTTTTTTCATATAAACTTGAAATCAGATGCTGTCAGAAAATGCTAAAAACATGTGACATAAAATAAGATTTATGAATTTTCCAGATGCATAACATTCTGAAAACACTCTCACTTGATGCCATAAATTTTGTAAATTTAACCAGTTGTCAGGAGCATAATTTCTGAAAAATAAAATTTTCACAAATTTCAGTAGAACTTCACCTCATATTTTTAGATTTTGAAAGGATTAGCTAAATCTAGAGAATGTTAGAAAAAAAGTTGATAATTTTAAGAAAATTTCGATTCCGATTACTTTGTTTTTTCAAAGCTTTTTTTCCCCGAATAAATAATAAATATTCTTATTATGTGAATATGTTTATATTTTCTTCTTCACATCATGTTAACTTGTCATTAAAGGTTTATATGGATTCAAAATTTTCTTGGATCGATATTTGTCAACGTATTAAAATTGATATACAATCAAACCATGTTAAACGGTTGACGATCCAGGAGAGAACCCGTACTTAATGATAATTATAATCAGAAACAGGTTTGAAAGAAAAAATCCAAGAGAAAAAAAAACTCTGTTATTTTCGAAAAACATTTGTTCATTAATCACTCGAATATTTAGATTTGTTTTATTGGAAAAAAGACAAAAATCTTTGATGTGGCTCTTTAAAACTCTGAAATTTTGAAAATTTGAACTTTTTGGCTCTTCCGACTCAAAAGGTTGCCGACCACTGGACTAGCACCATCAGCATCCATCAGCCCTTCTATCAACTGCAAACCAGCCGCCGAAGCCGTCCGGGGCGACCGATCGTTGGGTTAGCCTACAACCCTTGGCCTGAGGACGACAACACCGAGCGAAGCAGAAGCGAGGACAGCCGGGTGGCCGAACCACTACCAAGCCACTTCCGGTGCCAGCCTACCTCGTGGTCGGATCCTGCTTGACGCACCACGTGCTACCACCTCGGAATGCCAGGTACGAGCAACCGCTCCTAAAAAGCAACAATCCTTTTCCTAAAACTATATAAACCCCCCCAATAAATGTTAAAAATGTATCCTACTGTGTCGTAACACACCAATCCGAAATTCCTCCTGTTTTGCGTTTTGTTCTGCCCAAGTCCGCCGTTTGATTGCAATAACCGTTGGTCGTTTGTCCGCCTTTGGTAAGTGGAAAGCCGATTCTGAGTAAAAATCGTCTGAGCTAGCCGATTGTTACAAGTAACATTGAAATTCAAAGTCTTAGACCGGGATGGGATGAATCATCCAATACATCCTATTTCCCGAATTCCCCGAAAAAGTCATAGTCAAAATAATTGAATTCTTCTCCATCCAATAATCCTGAAAAAATGTAAAAGTAGAATTGACATTCCCCTTGAAAACTCCAACCGAAGTAATGCTCCAACATAAGTCAATCAATAATAATCCTATTAGTAATCAGCCACAGTAAGTCAAACTACCAACTATTAACTTTTGCTCTCACGAAAGTATCATGAGTGATTAGTTTTCGAAGCCCGCTGGCCGGCTGGCAGCAACATCGAAAACCCATAATAATCGGTGTGATGGTGGTCCATAAGCCATAAAGTCCCAATTTGTCTTCACGCTTCCGCTGCCCTTGGAGAGGAACAAGTCTCGAACCGGATATCTATCAGATACTTACTAGATATGGCTGCAGCTACACAGCATAGTAGCATCAGCTTTCTTTGGCAGCAGAAGCACCAAAAGACGACGAAAAGATGGTTAAAAGATTGGCACTTGCACCCGGTGGCATTGCGCTTGGCCCCTGGCCGGGCGAACTTGAGCATCAGTCATCATCTGTCAGGATGGAGATTAGGAGCCAGCTTCTGTCTGGGTCTGGCTGGGATCAAACTAATAATATTGAAGAAGAAGGCTTGGCTCTATACTAAATAGTTAGCCCTCTATGACAGAGCCATTTTTTTGTCTGTGACCACCAACTTTTTAATCTTATGAACGGTGATAACGCAGAATAGTTTGAAATTCAACGTTTTTTTTGGCAAAAAAAATCAATTTAGATTTCCACGGTTAGAAATAATAAACATATAAAACCTGCCAAGGGGTAGAAACGTGCTAAGTGTTAAAGCCATCACCAAAGGCCCCAGAAATGCTCCAAAATTATGATAAATTATCACATCGGTTCCAGTCAGCTCTTCGCGCCCTGGCATGTGTGTGCATGTGTCCGATGCTCTGAAACCGGGTTGCGTGACTGCTGACCAAACTTGTAGATATCTACCCGCTGAAAATGGAGTGATATCTTTAGCTTTTTCCTCCGGACGGTGGCCGGACAACGATCGCCGAGCTCAGTAGTAGGTTGGACGTCATCGCCGCACACCTATAATTTTTCATCCCAAAGGGCACGATTCCGAGGAGCAAGTTTTTCTGTCCATCTATGGTACTAGGAACAAAGACAATGAGAAGTTTTCCTCTAAAAAATGTGAGTCAAGATAAAAAAAATCTTCGATCTACAAAAATCTCTTCGAATGTGTTTTTTTTTTTTTCATAAAAAGATTTTTTTAGGAAATATCCCGATGTGCGGCAACGAACCTGACCTGCCTGTTGATGGGTGCATGTTTGGTATCGATTAGTTTCAGTTTTTTTAACTCGTCGATGGTGTGGTGATATCAAAAGTTTCTGCAAAATCCTTGCTACTTCCATCGATTTAAGTTAGGTCTAGGAGGAATTAACACTACATCTATAACAAAATAATAACAGATCTGGAGTCAAAGTACATATCAGACAATTGCTTTTTTTTTGTTACTCACTCACTCCAGCAGAATAAAAAAAAGTGTCAACGTACTTGCTTCCATGTTTGATTCTTCGATGTATCTGGCGAGTTCTGAAACCAGTTTGGCTTTATTGATATTGATGCCGGCCGATGGCCGTTAGCCATTATTATGAAGATGTCCAATAAAATTTCATACTTTGTTAGAATTTAACAATGTGGCTGAGCAAGAAGCTGGATTTGCATTCTTTTCCAATTTGCAATGTAACAACTTTGTCTGAAATCTTTTATATTAAATTCAGAATCAAAAAAAGTTTTTCAATATTCTCTTCTTCGATTCATCATTTCTGAGATGAAAAATGTTGAACTGCCAGTATTCAACACCTAGCTTGAATCGTTTATAATAAGCACGGTGTTTTACAAGGTTTTCTCAATCAACACGATTACTGGGGGAAGATATTTTAAGTCCTTTTCCATACGGAAAAAGGAAAAAAACGTGGAAAGTTGGGAAAACTTTAGTTCTAAGGCTCAAAGGTGAGACCAGAGACCTGAGACATTATAAAAGAGACCTAAAAAATGAGACATGAGATACGAGATATGAGACACGAGACATGAGACACAAGACAGGTGACATGAGATATGAAAAGATCGGTCTAACCATTCACATCTCCCTTTTCACCCCTCACATCTCATGTCTTAAGCACCACTTCTCCCTTATCACGTCTCACCTTTCACTTCTCATTTCCTCACATTTCACTCCTCACATCCCTTTAACTTCTTAGGAGCTAAACCTCACTTTTCACGTCTAACTCCCCACGTCCCACTTTCCACGACTCACATCTCATTTCTCACGTCTAATTTCCCTCTTCTCGTGTCTCTTATCTTACTTCTCACGTCTTACTTCTCTTTCCTCAAGTCTTTTTCTCACTTTTTACTTATCACGTCTCACTTTTCAAGTCTCACTTCTCAAGTCTCACTTCTCACATCTACTTCTCTCTTCTCAAGAACCATTTTTCGCTTCTCAAGTGTCATTCCTCATGTTTCGTGTCATATCACACTTCTCACGTCTACTTCTCTCGCCGCACGTATCACTTCTCACGTCTCATTCCTCATGTCTTATATCACACCTCTCACGTCTAATTTCTCACTTTTCACCTCTCCGTTCCTCATGTTCACTCCCCACATTTCCTCACTTTTTGCGTGCAACGCCTCACTTCTCACGTCTAACTTCCCACGTCCCACTTTCCACGACTCACATCTCATTTCTCACGTCTATGTTCCCTCTTCTCGTGTCTCTTTTCTCACATTTCACTTCTTATTTCTCTTTCCTCAAGTCTTATTTCTCACTTTTCATTTATTACGACTCACTTCTCAACTCTCATTTCTCACATTTACTTCTCTATTCTCGAGAACCATTTCTTACTTCTCAAGTTTCATTCCTCATGTTTCATGTCATATCACATTTCTCACATCTACTTCGCTTGCCACACGTATCGTCACGTCGCATTCCTCATGTCTCATATTACACCTCCCACGTCCCACGTCCCATTTCTCACTTTTCACCTCTCCGGTCTCTATGTTCACTCCTCACATCTCTCTCACTTTTTTGGTGCTACGCCTCGATTCTCACGTCTAACTTCCCACGTCTCACTTTCCACGTCTCACTTTCCACGTCTCACTTTCCACGACTCACATCTCATTTCTCACGTCTAATTTCCCTCTTTTCGTGTCACTTTTCTCACTTCTCACATCATATTACTCTTTTTTCAAGTCTTATTTCTTACTTTTCAATTATCACGTCTCACATCTCAAGTCTTACTTCTCACATCTACTTATCTCTTCTCGAGAACCGTTTCTCACTTCTCAAGTTTCATTCCTCATGTTTCATGTCACGCTTCTCACATCTACTTCTCTCGCCACACGTATTACTTCTCACCTCTCATTCCTCATGTCTCATATAACACCTCTCACGTCCCATTTCTCATTTTTCGCCTCTTCGGTCCTCACGTTTACTCCTCACATATTTTTACTTCTTACGTGCTCCGCCTCACTTCTCACGTCTAACTTCCCACACCCAAAATAATTTTCACTTAAAAAATAAGTGACATCTGTAGTGAATTCTCGCCATACGTAATTTCATTTGAATTTTAAGTGATGGGTCAAGTGAATTCACTTAAGTGACCGGTCAAGTGAATTAAACTAGGAAATTCGAGTGAAATTTATCTGAGTTTCTAAGTAAGTTTCTCACGCGTTTTTTAAATAAACAAAGAACATTTATAGAACACCACTTCGATTTCAAATACTTACATTACGCTTTCACCATAAATTTATTGATTGGAAAATTCCATCGTAATCCCAAGGTAGATCGATTACTGCGGATAGTGCGACTTCTAAATCTTCCCTGCTGCAAACCAGAAAATCTGTCCAGTTCAACCCACAAGCTGAAACATGATAACACCTTTAAATAACTTATCCTCACATCACGTTTAACACAAACTACCGTCAAAATCGCCTAGTAAAGAATTGGGAAAATCCAAATCCAGCATAAGCTTTAAACGCTGCTCTTTAAAATTTACCATTTTGAACTCTGAAAATAAACACAACCGACCCAACATTCACTTGAAATTCAAGTGATGGGGGAGTGAATATTTTTTCTCACTTCAAATTTAAGTGACGACTGAAGTGAATGTGGATGAATTCACTTGAAATTTAAGTGACTGCCAAGTGAAATGTATATGTCGCACTTGAATGGAAGAAAATCACTGGATCCTTGTATTTAAGTGAAAAATCATGTGTATTTTAAGAGTGGATTTGGGTTCAGTGCACGTCCCACCTCCCACGACTCACATCTCATTTCTCACGTCTCATTTCCCTCTTCTTGTGCGTTTTTTCTCAATTCTCATGTCTTATTTCTTTTTCCTCAAGTCTTATTTCTCACTTTTCATTTATCATGCCTCACTTCTCAAGTCTCACTTCTCACATCTACTTCTCTCTCCTCGAAAACCATTTCTCACTTCTCTCGTTTCATTCCTCATATTTCATGTCATATCACACTTCTCACATCTACTTCTCTTGCCGCACGTATCACTTCTCACGTCTCATTCCTGATGTCTCATATCACACCTCTCACGTCCCATTTCTTATTTTTCACCTCTCCGGTCTCACGTCTTACGATTTATGGCTCATGTTTCATGTTTCATGTTTAATATCCATTTAACGTTTCAGTTCTCATATCTCATGTCTAAGCTCTCAAGCTCCAGATCTGAGATCTGAGATTTCAGATCTCAGGTTTTCATGTATCAGATACGAGTTGTAAGGTCTCAGATTTATGTCTCTGTTCTCATCTCCTAGTTCAGGTCGCATGTATGTTTCATGGCACAAGTCTTTGGTCGCATGTCGAATTGTCTTAAATTTAAGAATTGATCATAGTCCCAACTTCGAAATGTTGAAAGAATGTCGAAATAAGTGGATGTTAGTGAAACCATTTGAACGTTATTTTCTTGATGTGTGTCTTTGAAGACAAAGGGCGAATTTCTCTATTCTGGATGAGACAATTAACACCGTAAAATGTAATGTATGAATCATTTATTGGAAACGAAGGAGCGAAATTCTTCATTGTTTGACGATTATCAAGCTTGGCGAAACCTTAAGATGTCTTCCATATTAGATGTCTTTTAAAGTGAAACTGCATTGGTTAGGAAAATCCACTTTCCACACAAAATATCTAACAAAACTATTGTTACGAAGTGATACTAGTTTTGCAGTCGAGATTACCTTCATTCTCTAGTCTTTGCAGATTCACCTAAGAGAGTTTCGGTCCCTCTTCAATATTATTCCATTTAAAACCACTCGAATGTGATTGGTCGTCATTCATTGGCGTTGCTAGGAAGTTGTTATGTGGATGGTCTAACACCAATTCGAGAAAAAAAATGGTCTGTGTGTGGGGTAGGGGGTTTGTTTTTGTCAAAACAAATCGAATTGAATTTAGAATTCCAATCAACTGCTGCCCGCCCCAGGGCAAGTTTCTGCATCGACACTTTTAGCTGGCGTAAATTTATTGTGCACAGATTTATTTTGCTTATGCTAATGGTGACCTATTTCGATTTGATTTTTTTTTTGTGTATAGGATGACTTTAATAATGTTAGCAAGCAAATGACAAATCGATTCATTTTGTTCAAATATACATGGGATTTCTTTGTTGTTTTGAATGCAAGTTAATCGACTCTATTCATATTTTTGCAAAGGAATAAATAAAAAAAAATAATTAAAAATTAAGAGAAACAATTTGATAAAAATATATATGTGTTTCAAAATGTTTCAAATGTATTCAACAACAGATTTCATATTAGGAAATACATATGTTCGAGAAACACATTCGAAATTAGCACCGAACTGCCCTCTTGATCTGTTATGTAATTTTAAACCAATCCTATTTTTTGCTTTAGTGAGTAGAGAAAAAAACCAAAATTCCATGACATTGAAATCATGGACGTCTCCCACATCTCGATTCGTCATGAAATTCACGAGTAAGTTTTTTTTCCCTTTCAGAAGAGCAGCGAGAAGAAGAAACCGAAATCCTCGCGGTCAAACAACTTGCCTTGGCTTCTGTCCGATGGACCATAATTAAATCAATTATCTCCATTCCTGCAGTGTTTTGCTGCACATTTAACTGCAGTTGGAATAAGTTGGAACTACAACGGCGATGTTAAGTGTGCTCTGCCATTATCCCTTTTTTGGTTTGAATGAAGCTTCACATTTCGACAAAGAAACGATGTAAATTGTTTTAAATTCAAAACTGTAGATGGGTAGCATCCCAAAAAATATATAACTTGTACAGAAATCCTCGAAGCATTTTGTCGATTGATTAGAATTTAGGAACCCAAACAGCATAAACCTTTTTTCGTGCACAGGAAAGGGAAAATCTTCAAAATAAATTCCTACTTTAAGAGTACCCTCATTGCAGAACAAGACCAACCACAAACATTATAATCCTGCCCTAATTTTACAGAACGCAATGTAAGCTGTGCGTAGTACAAGCACAGAGAACAGAGTTCGGGCTGGAGCTCAAGACGTGTGTGAGATTACCAACCTAAGATTCAAACCAATTCGTAAGTGGACTAACATCCATGAGATGTCGCTACCAGTACACTTATTTATTTCCTTTTTTCGACACGCTTATAAATTAATACTCATATTATGTGTATAGCACCAAACCGAATAGCGACAGTAGGACTAGCGACGTTTTTTTACTAGCGAGATTTCTGTCATTCGTAAGTTTGTTTTTTCTTTTTTCAGTCCAGTAGGCGATTTCGATGTAGTACTCGAACATTGTTTATGTTAATAACTGTACATTTCCTTAGGCCATCAATCGCATGCTCCAGGTCTCCTAGGAAACTTGCGGTGCGTCGTTATTATTTTCAACGTCGCGACGTATGCGACGTGTCGCTAGTAGGCAAAGCTGCTATGATTATTAGCGCTCATATTTTGGATTTTTTCTGCATGCATAATAGCTTATCTTAAAGGAGGCCAGTGCAATATATGACAGCAACACATGTTTTATGTAAAAAAATTTAAAAACATCACGATTTAAAAAAAAATGCAAATCATATTCCAATCACACTTAAATCGCTGTCATATGCCTTCTTGTATCAATATTGGCGCTGAATTGAAAGTTGAATTCCAAGTTTTGGAGTATGGACTGGGATTTTACTATGGGTAACATCAACTGGGATATCGACCCATAATTTACAATTATAACATTTATGTTCACATTTTCTGTTTTAGAAAACTATTTACCGATAGTAAAATTCCAGTCCATACTCCAAAACTTGGAATTCAACTTTCAATTCAGCGCCAATATTGATACAACAAGGCATATGACAGCGATTTAAGTGTGATTGGAATATGATTTGAATTCTTTTAAATCATGATGTTTTTAAATTTATTACCCAAAAAAAGATGGCCCCCTTGAAGATAAGCGATGAGTATTCATTTCTAAGCGTGTCGAAAAAATGAAAAAAAAAAATTGTTGTACTGGTAGCGACATCTTATGGATGTTAGTCCACTTACGAATTGGTTTGAAACTGAGGTTGGTATTCTCACACACGTTTTCAACACATTTTTGTTCGGGGCTCGCTATCTGTTATCTGTGGTACAAGTACCAATTACATGGCAGACAGCTTTTGTAGCAGCAACAATAAGTAGGTACCTACTGAATGTAGCTCTTCCACGGTCATGGGAGAATGATTCAATAAGACTTAATATTTCCCGAGTTGTTCGGGTCCACTCATTCATACTTCTTGTGGAAGTAATCCTCCGCTTATTTTTTTTTTTTGCTTCAATAAAATTTCTTTTTCGCACAACTCATATTTGGTCTTCTAAAGATGGACCCGGTTTTTTACCCTCTCTATGTCTGGATGTCCACTGGGGGATCATTTTCGGTTTTCGATTCCGTACCCCAACACTCGCGCTTCTCCCTGAAAAAAGTGCCACAAGATAATAACGAAACGGTCGTATATATTCATTTATTGCCATTCGAAAATGATCTTGTCAAGATTCGTCGATATGGCTAGCATCGATGTGCCGGGGAATCGCCGTGCATCTTGGACCAACTTGTTTTGCCATTCGACACGCCAACACAAGGGGCGTTTAGACGGTGCAGAAATAATTTGAGAAAAAAAACCCGGCGAAATAAGGCAAGATGAGAGGAAAGTCAATCGAAGAATCAGATACAAAAACGATGGCGCCCGTGATGCAATGCAGTAGAGCTGAATCATGAAGTGGGAACGAAAATCGGTATCATTGCTCTTCGAAAGAGTTGCAAAAAGATTTGAAGAACTAAATCATATAACTAGTTTTAATTTGTCTAATATTAATTTATGAAAATGATATATGAATCGAACACAGAAATTGGAAACACTAATATTACGACTAAGGAAAAAAATAGAAGAATCTTACTTAAATAATAAACAGTTCTAAAACCAAAACATATATTTTCACTGCATCCAAGGCAAGTGAGCTATGATATTTGTCGCATGACATTTAAAGGTGCGCGTTATAGAAAGGCTAGAAACTTGAAAACATAACTAGTCCATCATGCCTTAGGAGCCAACTTCGGGTACCATTGCCATCTAAGTCTTTCAGGATGACGTAGGGTTCAAAATTTAGAAAAAAAAAACATGTCGTCGAAATATTTCTTTAATTCGTCGTATAACCTGTCATTTTACATCTTCTGCGTATAAAGAAATGTCAGTATAAGCGCAGGAATATAGTATTTGCAACAACAAATTGTTTTACTGTTTTCAAAATTGTGCCCTCTTGATAACATCCCTCGAATCTAACCTTCAATCAAAGTTGATTTGTAAAGATGCAAAGCTGACCACGACCTTGAAACATTAAATTGATTGCATCATCCTCTTCTTTCTTTCAATTCAATGTATTGACTAGCAGGACGTGGCCGGCATTATTGATGTTTGACGAAAGATCGTCAATTGTGAACATTACAGTTGAACGATAAATCTCTGGCACCATAATTTAGCAGGGAATCAAATCGACCACTACTGATGATACTGAACTCCGCGAAAAATGTGCTAGCCACGGGTTTACCGGAATCGATTAATTCGAAATACGTTGATTGTTTTTAAGACGTTATTCCAAAAACCATTGCTCGAAAAACTGAGTTATTTAAAAATGCATCATGAAGTTTACTTATGAAGCATTTCGGGTGCAACGATGTGAGTAGTTGGGCAATCCTAATGGCTTATCGGCCGATAAATATGTCTACTTGATATTTGTAAGATTCTATGAAGAGAAGGTGATTCAGAGATATCAGGAAGGTCTAGAGGTACACCGATGGTGAAGGCAGACTACTCGACCAACAATTCGTTTTTCTAAGAAATGTGGCAGGATAGTTGATGGAATTTTCTCTGTAATTGGGACAGCGCACAGCTTCTTATTTATTTATTTATTTATTTATTTATTTATTTATTTATTTGTATATTTATGCAACTTAAGATTGAAAATCTTTTGATTTGTTACATTTTGTAGGATAGTTTGTTTGATGATTATTCTATTCCTGTTTCTGAAAATGTGCCTACTAATCTACATGTGTCCTAATTTGTATCGTTTAGTTTTGCCAATAAACTCTCCCTGAATCCTCTTCTTTGAGTAATGTTTTTAATCACATTCGGTAGCTGATTCCAGTTAACGATACCTCGAACTGAACAAATGAACTATTATAGTAAAAAGAATTGTGGATTGGAATTTGAATATTGGAAGAACGCGAGCTTCGTAGTGGTATTAAAAGGGATTTCAAATACATTGGTTTACCAGTAGTTATTAAGTTGTGCATGACCATACAAGAACGAAATTGATAGAATTTTTCGAAAGGGCAGCCAAGAAGATGTTTTTGTAAATAAGTTACTCTTGAAAATCTAGACAGCCTAAAAACGTATCTCACGCAGGCATTCAAAGCTACTTTCAGTCTGTCAAGTAAAACTGCAGGCACATTGCTTAGAACAAAATCTCCATATGTAAAGTGGGGTAAAACGAAAGTTTTAAAAAGTTTTAACTTAGATTGAACGTCCAAAAATCTAGTATTTATGTTTAATTGCTTAAGAGTACAATATATTTTAGAACACTGGTTTTTAATTTGCATTCTCCAATTCAGACTGTTATCAAAAACAATACCAAGGTTATTTACTTTTTCAACAAAAATCAGGGATTCGTTGTTAAGAAGCACAGCTTCTTAGCGGTCGGCTCCCAATACGTTAGAAACGCCGTCAACAGCCTCAGTCAGCTACAGCTATAGCTGTCTTATAACGTCGAAACTCATCCGAATAAAGATCCCGACATATCTCTGTAGATTGGTGGAGAGCAACCTACTCACACAGTCGTCAGCTACAGTATATGACCAACGAGGGAATGGAGACACTAAAATCACAGCAGGTGTTCCATAAGAGTCGATACTCGACAGAACCCGCAACAGCGTCTGTAGAAATGATTGGTAGCTCTAGGCCTCTTCGTGGTCCAGGACGGAAACGTGTCTGTAAGTTCCGGCGATTGCAGATGTACGTCTAAGAGAATTACCACTAAATCCAGAAGAGGCCGTTGACAGATCCCTGTCAAATCTGCGCGGAAGAGTGGTGTAGCGTGAGGGTTCGACTCTTGTGGTCATGTCCCTGAACTGCGGAGGGAGTGTGTTCGACAACTCGTTTTGCGTTTCGGGACCTTCTAGACCCGACTCGTTAAATGAGTATTTGTGCGAAGTGGTGACTACCTACAAGTCAACAATTAGGGGTTTCGGAGAGGTCTGAGTTTTACAAGTGGACTGTCGACAACTCGATTTGTGTCTCTGGACTTCCTGGAACAGATTAGCGAAGCAAGTTGTTGCGTTAAAATGTGGTCCTCTTTCAACACGATAAGATGTCGGATCTTAACATGTTTGAGGAAGGGTCGTGTAGCATTCTATCATGAGTCATCCAATCGCGTCCATGGACACAGATAAGCAACCTAGGGGTACGCGATCGATCGTCATTCGCATTTCGAACTACCATGGTATAAAAATAGCTAGAAACGTCGACACCCCGAGCGTAGCTCTGTCGAAACTTCGATACGGAGGGGCGACCTGGAGCACATACTGTGCTTCAGGATCATCAGGCTTCAGGACTCATGCAACTTTTGCCATCGCGAGCATGATTTTCATCGACATGACATAACTCTGACGAAGGATAAGGATTAAGTGTTACGGAGCAAGAGCAGTTAGTGCGTAAAGCTCATCTAACAACGCCAACGCTCAAGTAGCAGAAGCTATGGGAGGCATTGAACAACGTAAGATAACCACATACGCCATAATCCCACAGCATTCAGGTTGGATAATCGGTGTATCGATTTAAGCTTATCTGACTCGCCAGCCAATTCGAAAGCAACGCGATCTTAGGGTGCGGTGTACCTTTATATCTAGAGTCATATGTGCGGTGAAGCTTAAAAGGTACTACTCACAGACTCAACTATGATCTTTGTTGTAGCAAGCGGAAGGAGAGAAACTATCCCGGGAGTGGTAGTGCCGGGAATCTAGAGTTCAAACGTGCAAACAGGTACCTTGGCACATCGAGATCCGATGTAAAAAAGGATGATATTGCCCAGTGTAGTCTCAACAATTCTGCGATACGGTGAAGTGGCCTTGGACAAACAGTGTAACATGCGGAAACTCATCGGACTATGTAGTGCGGTGTGTGTAGTGACTGATTAACCTGAGGGTTATCAATGGATATCGAATCGCATCTTCGCACGCGGCATTGGTAGGAGGAATGTCCATTTTGAAGAACGTTTAACGCAATAAGATCACGCCCAACGAAGGGAAATAGGCTAGGAAAGCCTCAATGGCAAACTAGCTGCAACCGTGGAACACCTGAGAGAAAGGAACGTTGACCCATCGTCTAATCTCAAAGGTCGGAAATTTTATGAAGAGTGGATTTCGTAGTGAAAAGGTATTTCAAAAGCGGTATCGTAGCGTAGAAGGAGTGTCCAGCGTGTGACAGACAGCGGTGTGTAGACTCGCTTCGGAAAGAATCATTCGGCTGATTTTTTCCGAGTTTAACTTGTTGTGTGCAGATTGATTTTATCTTCGTTCCAATCATGACGCGACTGCACACAAAACGAAGAGAACTTTTCCGAATCGATGTTTTCCATGCCTCGCAGGCAGCCTTGCCAGATCTACGGATTTCTCCGTAGTTCTACGGATTTTCAGCATTTCTACGGAGCTACGGATCGATGCTTGAAATCTACGGATTTTTAGCATTTCTTACGGATTTTCTACGGATTATCGAGAAAATTCAGGGGATTCTGCGGATAACTGAAAATTCTACCTGACGACCAAAAAAAAAAAGGTCATCAAGCTTTATTTTGCCGAAATCAGTACATTTTTTGATTTTCATAAAATCTACGGACTTGAGCGGTTTTCAATCTGGCAACGCTGCTCGCAGGAATAAAATCATACCAACGAAACAACAGAACGAAGCTTACCGTACACGAATGCTCACGAGCGATCGTTGCCCGATGGACCGAGTTTACATTCCTCCCACCCTTCTCTCGCTCGTTTCCCGTTCCCTTGTATCTATCAATTTAAGCCACGCCCCCATGCGTTGTCCGATTGATGTGTTCGGGTGCCGAACGAAAACGATTTTTTTTTATTCGCAGAACTGTTCGTTTGCTTCGCTGATGTTTACCACCCCCACCCCCCCCCCCCCCCCCCCCCCGATTGCTGTTTACTCCTGCCGAGTTTACCCGAAGCTTACTTCCTGATGCTTTCCGAGTTGAACTTTAGATAGCATCATTGCAGATTGAGTTTAACGAAATAAAATCGTTCTGCGAGGAAGGGCAAAGTGCGAGTATGTAGACTCGCGATTTTCACATCTCTGGTGACAGATGCGAGTTTAGGATAAGTGATACTCAATCAGCGGACGACGGGCAAACCACGGTTGAAGTAGATTTATGTCATTGGTTAGAGGTAGTAGAGCGTGTCTAACTCCATGGCAAAAGCTACAAAATGAACGGAAGATTTTTTCCTGGATTCGCACCATGAGTATGCATGATAACCCCCCCAACGCTCCCTGAGGTTCGAGAAACGTCGTTCACTACGAATCAAGCTGACAGGACTTGACCTTCTTCGCAAGAGATATAGTAGAGAAAGGGGTATTTCACTGACACGGAGTAGACCTACTCTCGAAACCGGCGAGTCATATAAGTCTGCATCATCAGAGATGTTGCCTTAAGTCCCGGGCATGTGCCGTGACAGGCGTGAGTCCAGGAACTGACAAGTGACAATCGGTACGCTAAGGTCACAAGTAGTGATGTCAACCTCCCAGATTTTTTCTGGATCTTCCAGACTTTTTGGAATTTGGCTAGAAATTTTTTAGGTTTCCAGACTTCCAGTAAAGCATAGCATGAAACGTAGTACCGTCGACATTACCACAATAGTCTCAGGTATTGATAGTGTAAGAGGAATTTATGATTATTATGAAGTAATGAGTGTTATTCCCTAGACTGCAATACTGCGATCTGGCGACCAAAAAAAAAAAAAAGGTTCGCCATCCAGACTTTTTCAGACTTTTCCAGAAATTTTTTCAAAATCTTCCAGACATTTCTGAAAAACAGTTGACATCACTGGTCACAAGAGGTCAAGCCACAATCGCGAACAATGGAACGAAACACAGAATCATGCACTCGTTTATTTTTATATTGCATTCTTTTCGGTATGAATAAACCTACTTGGTTAAAAATCCCTGAGAAAAAAGGAAAAAATTGCCTTCTGAACGCCTTGTGCGCTTGATGAGTGAACTTTTCGAAACTCGAGTTTCACGAGGTTTGGATTGCCAACATAGAAATTTAGGAGAATTTAGTAATTTAGGAACTACGTTCATCAAGTTATGTCGTGAGACGGAAACTATGAAAATAAATCAAAAATAAATGAAATAATGATTATAGATATTGTTTAGTGTAAATGAATCTTGTAAAGAATAGTTCAATGTAAATTAATCTTGCATTTTCGTCATACTCGCAAAAGTAAAACTGTACCATCTTACTATCTCTGTGAACAACTGCAGAAGTACTATTCGAATTTAAATTTCACATTTGCATTTTGATTGCCAGTTTCCAAAAGTAACATCGAGTGCAAGAGAAGTTTAATTACCAGGTCAGCTGTAAGTAATCAGAACCATTCAAGTTCCACAGTTAATGAACTAGAGCGAAAACATTTTGCATGTCAATGAAATGTTTAAACAGAAAATCTAAAAAAGGAACTTAAGTTTCTTTAAAACTGTGGTGAAACTGGGTGAAACTGTGAAAAAACTGTTAACATTTAGAAGAAAATCTCATAAAAAAATTTCTCGCAGACGAACCATGCGAAAACGTTTTCTTTCTGTTTTCCCTTTGCTCGGATGGAAAAAGCCAGCAGAACTTAGCTTTTTCCGTTCCCATAACGAAAAATAAAAACGGTGGCAACTTTACAAGTTTCGGAACATGCCCAACAAGCTGTTCCGCCGCTCCGTTGATTATTTACTATGTATACTTCTACCGAGTGATTCACTGTTCACTGGCCAAGCTCACCAAGTTCCCGGGCCCCAAGACCAAAGCAAAGAAAAATATGCTAGAAAGAAATTCGATACCCCCTAAGCGAGCGAGTAGTGACGATTACTTCTTGAAGGCAAATAAAAAAAAATACCGCGGTGGAGGTAAAAGTGGTTCCCGAAAGCTTATCTAAGATTTAGTTTTTTTTTTTTGCGCTCCCGGGTGCTGAAAGAAGTCATTCAACGAGGCAAATATTATAAAAATAAAAGTGGAATATGATGCTTCTTTTTAACAATATACCTTTCACAGCAAGTTTGTCAACTTGAGCCTGGCGAAGCCAGTAGCGTAACTGTCCGGAAAGATGCTGCGACATTGATATCGAAAAGAAAGAAAGCACCACACTAATGGATGTCACGTGTTGTCCCGCAAACTTTACAACATCCTTGCTCTGGAAAGTGTTCACGCAAAGTACCGCAGACCGCGCGTCACAGATATCGTCACACAAGTTCAACAGCTCAACGACACGTGATTCCGGTGATACCGAAGGACACTGGGCAGCAAGAAAATTGTCACTCCACTACTAACTACTAAGTATAAGAGTATTGATTGAGGGAACTCGGCCGGGCACTACCTTCGGATTGCCAACTGAAATCGACACTAACTACCCGGAGGTTCTCGCAACCAGTTCTAGACCCTCGGCAGAATCAACTCCACTCGATATGGAAATAATGGAGGTCACCCTGATGGACGCAAAGCGGAGAGGCATCGGAAACCAGTTGAGTACGCACCGAGGGAAAAAATCCACATCCAAGCTCCAGTAAGGTAGTAGCCCACACGCCATCAACCAATCGGGCGAACGTTGTTGGTTGCGTTCGTTAACTTTGCTCTCTCACATTGTCGTCGTGGGCTTTTCTAGAACCTGGCTGCTGCTGGCAGGTAAAAGGTGAACTGCCCCCCAAAACTCCCAAATTTAGTATGTGAGTTTACGACATTGCCAGCGGACCGAATACGGTCTCAAAACGGTTGGTGTACGCGGAGCGCAACAAATTATAATTCAAATGAGGTCCGGCGCTTAATTGCTTGGTGGGAAGGGCGGATTAAATTTTCTGGTCCCTACCCTACCGAATGGGCGAAAGCAATTGCGTTTGCAAATGTTTCATCATGTTACAGAAATTACAAAGTTTTATGAGATTTCAGGGGATAACCTATTTCTGAAAGATTCCAAATCTTCATGAAAACCTTAATATCTTTTATATTGGCATTAGACGAGATAAATTGAGGTGCCTATTAGAGTCGCCTGAATCAGCCAACTTCTGAAAAAGTCTGTTTCACATAGAATCTGGTCGGATAAAATAGATCATTTCTCCGCAAAGAAATAACGTACAACAAAAGTAAAAATGTCATTTTGTAGGATTTTTATTGCACTTTAACGAAAAAATACATAAAAATCATTCGTCAGCTTTTCGGATGAATTTTCGAACTTTTTTTGTGATACCACCCATTATTTTCTGCACAGTACTGCAGATAACCTCATTCGCCATCTTATTCCACCACTTTTCCATTTAAGCGGGTTTTTCATGGTTCTGCCACATTCCTTCAGTTTGCCCTTAACTATTGCCCAATATTTCTCGATGGGACGAAAATCCGGACAGTTTGGTGGATTGATACTTCTTTCAACAAAATCGATCTTGTTCTCCTTATACCACTTAAGGACATCCCACCTGTAGTGGCAGCTTTCCAGGTCCGGCCAGAACTTCACCGGACCTTTGTGGGACCGAATGAATGGCAAAACCCTCTTCTGGAGAAATTCTTCTTTGCAAACATTTCCATTCATTGTGTCCCCAGTGATAAAAATCTTAGTTTTCTTCCACAACTACAAATCCTTTGCCAAATCATCAACTTACGAGCAAATTTATCTGCGAAAACAAACTTGAATCTACCCGCAACATTCCCTTTACGCTTCGCAAGTAAAATTTGTTACCAGGTATTTGTCCAAAATCCATTTTGACGTAAGTTTCGTCGTCCATCCAAATGCATCCGTTGTACTTGGTCAACACTTTCTCGTACAACTTCCTTGCCCTGGTTTCGGCAACCAGGTTTTGTTTCAGCGTCCTGTTGGGGTGTTTACTTGCATGATACGACCGCAAGCCTTCTCGCAAACAAATTCGTCGATCTGTACTGTGGTTCGTCTTGAAATTTTTAGCCAAATCACGCAAGGAGATTCCAGGATTATTGTAAACTGATCGAATTACCTTTGCTAGCATGTTGTTGTTTTCTTTTTTCCGGGATTTTCATCCTCGCGGATGATTCATCCCTTTACCTTTGCTCGCAGCTTCCGGTCATATGTTCCACTTTTACGCCTGGTTTGTTTTGCTCGATCCGCCGTAAGGGTCTCCCGGTAACGTTGCAGCACCAAATTTCCAGTCAATTTTGGATATTTCAGGAATTTCACGATCTTTACCCCTGACCACGTCGGTTTCTCTACGTGAATGTGCAGAATTTTCTGTCGCCTTTCGCGTTCCATCGTCGATAACTTTTGACTGACTGCTTCAATCTTGATGAAGTTTTCACCACTAAGTAAACAAACCATCCGGATCAAAACACTGTCAGTCGATTCGCGACGTGACAACTAGGGGCGCTGCAGTAAATGAAAAGATGAGACCGGAGTCTGTGTGAAACAGACTTTATCTTTTTCTCCTCAAATATCTCAGATCTTCATGAAAACCTGCTCATGAATTCAAACAATGCATATTTCAAATTTATTTTAAAAACAATTAAACATTTTTGAATGTATGAATGTTTTTTAAAATAAAGTGGATTGTGCACTGGGTCTGCTGATGAAATAGGACTGTGTAAACTAAAGAGCATATTGAAGTTTTTTTTAATGTGAAATGCTCAACGCAGGTCTAAATGTCACAAATGTCCCACAACGCAGGCGATAGATAAAATTTGATTATTCGGAGTGCCTAAAGGGAGCCACCTAGAACCTATATAATATTCCTGATCTTCTTTAACGACGTGATGTTGCTTCTCGTTGGACCAAAACTTGCGTACCACGACGTCTTAAACTGTTTTACCCTATAAACAGCCCCGAAGATGTCAACTTCTTGCAGAGCCAGTTTCACATCATTGTCACCTAGTGTCATGTCAACTGCCTTCACTTGAATTGTAACAAATGCAAAAGCTGTTTAGTGCCTTTACCACCCAAAATGGCTCAGAGCGTATCGAGGCCATCCAAAGGCGTTTTTTACGATCCGCTTTTCGGAACCTGAGCTACTGATCAACTGAACTATCCATCAATTATCATCTCAATAATGTGTGATTATACCGTTGGTAGTGATGGCCTCTCTCTGCGTACGACCTCGAGGCTTGAGGAATCGTGATCTTCAACTATTTGCTACTCTCCGACAGAACAACTACGAAGCTAATACAGCGCTAATTGGTGCGTTTAAACGCTTCTTCGATCATTTTAATTTTGACGTTTCGAGGGATTTATTCCGAAGGAGAATCCCTAGTGCTTTAAGTATAGTGTAAGGTAAATTGAGGTCTAAGCTTGTCTCTGCTTCGGTCGATAAAAAACTTACGGTTTGTAGAGGATTCGTTGACCACGAAATTAGATTACCAAAGATCACGTATGCGTAGCCCGATACTGATAACCAAATCGTTTATACAATATGCATCTGCATATCCAATGAACGTTTTCGTTATCGGACGTTTCCCGAGGGTATCGAAGAATACTGCAGCGCTCCATTACACCTGTCCTGACTGTGAAATCTCGTAACCTCCTACTCGGTTACAACCTGCCTTTTAAGAACTTCGGTGGAAGTTTTGCCCGGACATAGATTAAATGTAGGAGCTCCGATGCGTGTAGGGATATTGAAAACGGATTGTTGTGGGCGTTCAAACATCCTCGCAATCGGGAGATGCTCACTGGACCAGGGGTCGGCAGACTGTCCTCGATACTCGCAGCACTAGGTGAAACTGGATAGAGCTAACAATAGGGGATAGACACTTCACGGACCAGCATCGGCAAATGACGGGTAAGCCGGCTTAAACTTCAGCTTAGAACTTCGGGGCCTTCGGAACATGATGGGATACGGAACTTGTTAGTTGTTTGTCTGGTAGGGGATTCAAAATGGCGGTTACCTGGATTGTGGTCTCTACTAGACAACTCGTGTGTTTGTAGATTGCTGGTGATGTCGACGTCTCGAACATGTAGGCCAAAGTGAGCTTGTTTCATGATCCAGGCCATTGTCCTCGTACTCACATCAAAGGGATTTTTGTCCATCCATGAATTCCTCCCATCATGTCCGGTTACGGTTACGTTCCAGTGCGTTAGCGTTACTGTAACGTGTCCTTTCAGCTCCACCTGGTGTCGGCTAGCTCTGCATTCACCTATTCTCGCTGCTTGTTATCGTGTTTGGTATCTTCGAGCGGTCCTCCACCTTCACGCGCCAAAGCGCCTCCTTGAACATTTCAGTTTGCTACGAAATTTAAAACTACAATGCCCACTTCTCTAACCGGCAAGTCAACGCACTGGTTACAAGGTAAATGTAAATATTTACGCAATAAAAGATTTTATTTATATAATTAAAATCAATAATTTAAATCAGTTGGGCAGTTCATTTGGGTTTTGAAGATAGAAAGATAGCAGTTATTTTCCATGCAGCAGATTAGAGCAACTTCACTGTTATGCTAACCCATCTATCTGAGACACCAACCGCGACACACGAAATCCGCGCCACGTGCGGAACCACCAAGAAGATGACGTGACCCAATCAGGAGCGTTGAGATCACAAATTGGCCGTACCGGAAGAGGTTATAAAAGACCGACGGACCGATGAGCGGGTCGCTTATCCATTGGGGAACGCGAAGTTCGTCAGTGTCGTTCAACCCACGTTTCCGCCAACCAAGTGTCGGTCACAAATTTGGACCTTGATTGTGGACAAAAGTTAGCACAATGCATATTGTGCTTAACCAATAAAGGCACAATTAGGTACCTTTTATAAGTGCCCGTGTCCCCCTTTTATAAGTGCCCGTGTCCCCAAGAACAGCCGTCCGTTACCATACGGCTCAGAACACGGCAGTCCGTCAACATACGGCCAGGACTCATATTGTGGGAACTACAGTTTTCGCTCTACGCCTTGGTAAGAAATCTAGGCCTGGCGCAAATCCGCCCATACTGAGGCAGGCTAACTACCCGAAGGACGCACCAGGCGGTCGGTGGATCCTGCCAGCCGACTCTGAGATTGGTTGGAGTCTTGAGCAAGTCAAAGGCCTAAAGGCCAAAGGCCAAAGTCACGTTCTCCACAGTATAGAAGTCCTTGCTACCTACCTACTCAATTATCCAGCGCCGACTGTTAGACGCGTAGGTCCTAGATAAGTTATCTCCACTGCTGGCGATACGGAGCTAGCGCCTTCACTTCCTGTCAGCTAAGGATCTCGTCAACTGTGCATATTTCAGCGGCTAGACTACGCCTTCTTCGCAGTCAAACTTGTAGGGGGAGGAGTATTCACGCCGCGGAATACTCTCGGGTAGAGAGACTTCACGTCGTTCGCGAGTGAGTCACTCGAGTCGGTGTAGGATGTCTTCGCCGGGAATCATCCGAGTAGTTTCGTAAAGTCCCGAACGTGTGCTGTGACAGGCACGTGTCCAGGATAAGCTGCTCTCGACCGGCACACGGACGGGCAAAGAGGAGAGCCAAACCAAGCGTAGCCAAGGTCTCGAGTCGTTAGAGGAGAGGTCATTGGGCTCTAGCAGTATTGGTCTCGAACAAAGACGGAGCGCACGATAATCGTGAAAACCAAGCGAGCCTCGAGTTACCTCGAGTCGTCAGAGGGGAGGTCCTTAGTCTTGAATCATAACAAGAGGCAGGGTATACATATATGCTGGAGTTTTGACTGAAACCGAATTAGTCAATGAGCGCTTGAGCGCGGTCTTGGTCTTCCATCACGGGTATAGCCTTCGTTGCAGGTCCCATGGACCCAGAGTAGCATACTGGGGAGACGCGGTGGCTCGCCGTGCTTTGAAATGCAATCCGTAAAAAGGATTTACTAACTGGGTGATCAACTAATAAAAAAAAAGACTACGCCGCCACAAGCTTCTCATCTTTGATTCACATCTGGATTCCAGTCAAATCTCAAACTCAATCTCTTTACCATCTCTTCACAGCGTGCGCTGAATCCATCTCCACTTTCGTTCCAAAATCTCAATGTCTAGAGCGTTTTGATGACGCCGATGATGCAGTTCCACGTTTAAGATCCAATTGCTAGGCCACCAAGCGCGATATGATATTCGGTAGGCAGCAATTGACATAAGCTAGCAATTTTCGTGTCGTCACAGCGTTTGGGCACCAGGTTTCGCAAGTTGACGTTTGAGTTGAAGATTCGTAGAGAGACTTTGCCGTGGTCGCCAAATGTTTCGAAGACTCGCAAATCGTGCTTTTCAGTTCCGAGTTTCTATGTCATTCTTGGTACCACCATCAGGCGTTATCTGGCTACCAAGATACTGGAAATATTATTTAGTAGTTGTCAGCCTTTCAGAATTAATTGGGAGCAAGTCGGATCTCCAAAAGAGTGTTGGTGAAAAACTAGTCAAGGCGTTGCGGAACTACTGACAGTTGCAAATAAGGTGGTGATTAAACTGGTGCAGAACAAGCAAAACATGCCCAAAAATCGAAGCCAGCCTCCAGGAATAGGAATGCTGTCGTCCCTCATCCACGAAGGATGTCAGAAAGGATCGCCAGTTGGAGCTACAACCCAGCACCACAAAAAAAAAGTATGGGCAGAATTCTGTGGTCTAGAAGAATCCTTTCAAAAACAAGAACAACGGTGCTCGTCCGATAGAAGTGGCAGAAGGTAAAGCGGGAACGAAGAAGTATGAAGACTGCTGAGATCAAACAAGTCTAAACCTAAACCCAGTGCGCACCGTAGCCGTTTGTGGGAGAAGTGCAAGGCTATCGTAGACACCCGATAATCCATACAGGTTGCGATTTCTTTCTTCCGAAAAACAACTATAAAAAATGTCACTTTTCTAAAAAAATATTTCAAAGATCTGCGTAAGCTCTTATCCATAAGTCTACAACACCAACACCAAATGTTAAAACAGCAATATGGAAAAATAAAAAAACCGGCAATGTCTACTTATGAATTTGCCATGGAACAAGCCTCGTTACATACCAAACTGAATATTCGCTAAGCAATTGCGTGAAATCGCCCTAAACCATCATCCTATCCTTGTGGTGGAAACTGATTCTCAGCACATTAATTTTACATCAAGGATACACTTGAAAGGAAAGCCCAATATGCTCCGAGTAACACAAGTATGTAATTTACAACATACAGTAGAGATCAGATTGATTGCAGACTGATTCATGAAATATTAGAATTTTCAGTCACGTTGAGTGACGGTGTGGAAATAGGATAAAAATCAAACAACTAAGCTTACAACTGTGTGAATAATTGCTAGCCAATCATCCAAAAGTGTTGAAATTGGCCTCCGAAAATTTCCCCAATGACGGCAGCAAAAGTCGCTGTAGCACACATTCAAAGAGGGTAGAACCAGGCCAGGCAGGACCCATCATTCCGTTACGTTTATGGTAACGGTATTGCTGATATGAAATGTGTAACCCGCAGAGCCCGCTCTTGAAGGACACGCCAGAGGACAGACAAAAACAGCAGAACGGTTCTTTGGCGATGCCGCATTCTGGCATATTTGAGCCAGCCAAAGCCAAGCAACCAACCTCCAGGGGTATCAATTTTGGATGAGCTTTGTGGGCTGTTGCCGGCGGCCAGCACCCCATCAGGTTGACCTGAAATGGCTGACTGACTTCCTGAGACCAACGGCGACGCCGACGCGCCGCAGTTGCTATCGTGTTGTTTTCCAATCCTTTGGCTGATAGTTGGATAGTCGCGTATCTCTGTTTTACCGATTTATGGAATTTTGTAACACTAGCTTCCGTTTTCGAAAGGCAATAAATTCATGAAAGTGTCTTAAACGCTGGTCAAAGGGATGGAGATTTAAAATTGAACCCTCCTAGATACGACTAACAAATTCAACAAACTTTTGGAGCCAGTCTTTTAATCTTGAAATAAGGATCCATCGCTTACGACCTTTTTGGAAAGCTATTGTCAGCCGATTTCAGTTGTCCCGCCTTTCCGGTTCCGAGTATAAGTGATTGATTAGAAAGACCCCTCTGACAGCAACCCTATACTTATAGGAACCTAGATATATTAAGACGATGACCTGGAAGCTTATATGGTTCTAGTGACGCAAATACAGCGGCTAGGACGCGAGGCTCCATCATCATCATCGCTGTGTCGGGTTTGGCTCTTGTTTCCAGTCGCGTGGAAATTCAATTCCAATATTAATTGCTGTAAGCTGGATTGGCTCGTAATCATATTATAACCGGAATTGATGAAATGCCAATCGGAATTGGAATTATTGATAAACTTCGGACGCTTCTGGTACATCATTCTGGCTGGCAGTATTATTACCCAATAATGGTATCCTGCCATTCTAAATTTCTGTCGTATTTTCACCTTCTATGAGATTTTCGAAATATCTTGTTACAGTTTGTTCAATTTCAAGGCACATCGTATGAATTTCATGAGGATTTAAATAGAAATATAACAGAGGTTGATAGTTGTCAACAATTCAGAGAAGTTTTGACTACTACCTCATCAAAAATAGAATAACAAACACAGATTTAGATTTATCGCCACTTAGTCTAGTCCCGTTCAAAAGAAGAAAAAAAACCAACAACACCCAACGGGTCCCGAGCAACCAGAACAAACCAGGACAGCCATGTCCGTTTAGCAATCAGTCTAATTCTGGCACAGACATTCCGGCAACAGCTTCTGCTGCTCCCATAAACCTCAGGCATCAGAAGGCCCATAGAACATCCATGAACTAAAAGGTACACACACACTCACACATCCGACAGATGTAAATACAGGGGCGCTTTTGGAAAAGGAAAACAGAAACCAGAAACCCAACAAACGAGACGGGTGGCACATGAAAAATTCACACTCACTTTCGGTGGTCGTCAGTCAGCTCTCTCTCTGGGGAGATGTACGTCATATCGTCATTTTGGTTTTTGGTTTAGTTCCCAATGCGACAAACTTACCTGTAAGAAGAAAGAGAAAGGGAAAAAACAAACAACGTTACTTTTTGATGGTAGCTTACGGTTTATTTAGTCAGCTTATGCTGACTAATAATAATCTGTGGTTGGGTAGTCTTGTTTTGAAGTGTTTTTTTCTGTGTTTATTTTTATCAATGTGTGATGTTGGATTTCAACTCATTTTTCTGATACATTTTATCTTTATAAAAAAAGGTTTTGGAATTTTTTAAGCTGTGTCTTAATCTTTGTACTAGTCCTTGTCCTAGTCCATGTCCTAGTCCTTGTCCTAGTCCTTGTCCTAGTCCTTGTCCTAGTCCTTGTCCTAGTCCTTGTCCTAGTCCTTGTCCTAGTCCTTGTCCTAGTCCTTGTCCTTGTTCTAGTCCTTGTCCTAGTCCTTGTCCTAGTCCTTGTCCTAGTCCTTGTCCTAGTCCTTGTCCTAGTCCTTGTCCTAGTCCTTGTCCTAGTCCTTGCCCTAGTCCTTGTCCTAGTCCTTGTCCTTGTCCTAGTCCTTGTCCTAGTCCTTGTCCTAGTCCTTGTCCTAGTCCTTGTCCTTGTCCTAGTCCTTGTCCTAGTCCTTGTCCTTGTCCTAGTCCTTGTCCTAGTTCTTGTCCTAGTCCTAGTCCTTGTCCTAGTCCTAGTCCTAGTCCTTGTCCTAGTCCTTGTCCTACTCCTTGTCCTAGTCCTTGTCCTAGTCCTTGTCCTAGTCCTTGTCCTAGTCCTTGTCCTAGTCCTTGTCCTAGTCCTTGTCCTAGTCCTTGTCCTAGTCCTTGTCCTAGCCCTTGTCCTAGTCCTTGTCCTAGTCCTTGTCCTAGTCCTTGTCCTAGTCCTTGTCCTAGTCCTTGTCCTAGTCCTTGTCCTAGTCCTTGTCCTAGTCCTTGTCCTAGTCCTTGTCCTAGTCCTTGTCCTAGTCCTTGTCCTAGTCCTTGTCCTAGTCCTTGTCCTAGTCCTTGTCCTAGTCCTTGTCCTAGTCCTTGTCCTAGTCCTTGTCCTAGTCCTTGTCCTAGTCCTTGTCCTAGTCCTTGTCCTTGTCCTAGTCCTTGTCCTAGTCCTTGTCCTAGTCCTTGTCATTGTCCTAGTCCTTGTCCTTGTCCTAGTCCTTGTCCTAGTCCTTGTCCTAGTCCTTGTCCTAGTCCTTGTCCTAGTCCTTGTCCTAGTCCTTGTCCTAGTCCTTGTCCTAGTCCTTGTCCTAGTCCTTGTCCTAGTCCTTGTCCTAGTCCTTGTCCTAGTCCTTGTCCTAGTCCTTGTCCTAGTCCTTGTCCTAGTCCTTGTCCTAGTCCTTGTCCTAGTCCTTGTCCTAATCCTTGTCCTAGTCCTTGTCCTAGTTCTTGTCCTAGTTCTTGTCCTAGTCCTTGTCCTTGTCCTAGTCCTTGTCCTAGTCCTTGTCCTAGTCCTTGTCCTAGTCCTTGTCCTAGTCCTTGTCCTAGTCCTTGTCCTAGTCCTTGTCCTAGTCCTTGTCCTAGTCCTTGTCCTAGTCCTTGTCCTAGTCCTTGTCCTAGTCCTTGTCCTAGTCCTTGTCCTAGTTCTTGTCCTAGTCCTTGTCCTAGTCCTTGTCCTAGTCCTTGTCCTAGTCCTTGTCCTTGTCCTAGTCCTTGTCCTAGTCCTTGTCCTAGTCCTTGTCCTAGTCCTTTTCCTAGTCCTTGTCCTAGTCCTTGTCCTAGTCCTTGTCCTAGTCCTTGTCCTAGTCCTTGTCCTAGTCCTTGTCCTAGTCCTTGTCCTAGTCCTTGTCCTAGTCCTTGTCCTAGTCCTTGTCCTAGTCCTTGTCCTAGTCCTTGTCCTAGTTCTTGTCCTAGTCCTTGTCCTAGTCCTTGTCCTAGTCCTTGTCCTAGTCCTTGTCCTAGTCCTTGTCCTAGTCCTTGTCCTAGTCCTTGTCCTAGTCCTTGTCCTAGTCCTTGTCCTAGTCCTTGTCCTAGTCCTTGTCCTAGTCCTTGTCCTAGTCCTTGTCCTAGTCCTTGTCCTAGTCCTTGTCCTAGTCCTTGTCCTAGTCCTTGTCCTAGTCCTTGTCCTAGTCCTTGTCCTAGTCCTTGTCCTAGTCCTTGTCCTAGTCCTTGTCCTAGTCCTTGTCCTAGTCCTTGTCCTAGTCCTTGTCCTAGTCCTTGTCCTAGTCCTTGTCCTAGTCCTTGTCCTAGTCCTTGTCCTAGTCCTTGTCCTAGTCCTTGTCCTAGTCCTTGTCCTAGTCCTTGTCCTAGTCCTTGTCCTAGTCCTTGTCCTAGTCCTTGTCCTAGTCCTTGTCCTAGTCCTTGTCCTAGTCCTTGTCCTAGTCCTTGTCCTAGTCCTTGTCCTAGTCTTAGTCCTTGTCCCAGTCCTTGTCCTAGTCCTTGTCCTAGTCCTTATCTTAGTCCTTGTCCTTGTCCTAGTCCTTGTCCTAGTCCTTGTCCTAGTCCTTGTCCTAGTCCTTGTCCTAGTCCTTGTCCTAGTCCTTGTCCTAGTCCTTGTCCTAGTCCTTGTCCTAGTCCTTGTCCTAGTCCTTGTCCTAGTCCTTGTCCTAGTCCTTGTCCTAGTCCTTGTCCTAGTCCTTGTCCTAGTCCTTGTCCTAGTCCTTGTCCTAGTCCTAGTCCTTGTCCTAGTCCTTGTCCTAGTCCTTGTCCTAGTCCTAGTCCTTGTCCTAGTCCTTGTCCTAGTCCTTGTCCTAGTCCTTGTCCTATTCCTTGTCCTAGTCCTTGTCCTAGTCCTTGTCCTAGTCCTTGTCCTAGTCCTTGTCCTAGTCCTTGTCCTAGTCCTTGTCCTAGTCCTTGTCCTAGTCCTTGTCCTAGTCCTTGTCCTAGTCCTTGTCCTAGTCCTTGTCTTTGTCTTAGTCCTTGTCCTAGTCCTTGTCCTAGTCCTTGTCCTAGTCCTTGTCCTAGTCCTTGTCCTAGTCCTTGTCCTAGTCCTTGTTCTAGTCCTTGTTCTAGTCCTTGTCCTAGTCCTTGTCCTAGTCCTTGTCCTAGTCCTTGTCCTAGTCCTAGTCCTTGTCCTAGTCCTTGTCCTAGTCCTTGTCCTAGTCCTTGTCCTAGTCCTTGTCCTAGTCCTTGTCCTAGTCCTTGTCCTAGTCCTTGTCCTAGTCCTTGTCCTAGTCCTTGTCCTAGTCCTTGTCCTAGTCCTTGTCCTAGTCCTTGTCCTAGTCCTTGTCCTAGTCCTTGTCCTAGTCCTTGTCCTAGTCCTTGTCCTAGTCCTTGTCCTAGTCCTTGTCCTAGTCCTTGTCCTAGTCCTTGTCCTAGTCCTTGTCCTAGTCCTTGTCCTAGTCCTTGTCCTAGTCCTTGTCCTAGTCCTTGTCCTAGTCCTTGTCCTAGTCCTTGTCCTAGTCCTTGTCCTAGTCCTTGTCCTAGTCCTTGTCCTAGTCCTTGTCCTAGTCCTTGTCCTAGTCCTTGTCCTAGTCCTTGTCTTTGTCTTAGTCCTTGTCCTAGTCCTTGTCCTAGTCCTTGTCCTAGTCCTTGTCCTAGTCCTTGTCCTAGTCCTTGTCCTAGTCCTTGTTCTAGTCCTTGTTCTAGTCCTTGTCCTTGTCCTAGTCCTTGTCCTAGTCCTTGTCCTAGTCCTTGTCCTAGTCCTTGTCCTAGTCCTTGTCCTAGTCCTTGTCCTAGTCCTTGTCCTAGTCCTTGTCCTAGTCCTTGTCCTAGTCCTTGTCCTAGTCCTTGTCCTTGTCCTTGTCCTAGTCCTTGTCCTAGTCCTTGTCCTAGTCCTTGTCCTAGTCCTTGTCCTAGTCCTTGTCCTAGTCCTCTTCCTAGTCCTTGTCCTAGTCCTTGTCCTAGTCCTTGTCCTAGTCCTTGTCCTAGTCCTTGTCCTAGTCCTTGTCCTAGTCCTTGTCCTAGTCCTTGTCCTAGTCCTTGTCCTAGTCCTTGTCCTAGTCCTTGTCCTAGTCCTTGTCCTAGTCCTAGTCCTTGTCCTAGTCCTTGTCCTAGTCCTTGTCCTAGTCCTTGTCCTAGTCCTTGTTCTTGTCCTAGTCCTTGTCGTAGTCCTTGTCCTAGTCCTTGTCCTAGTCCTGATCCTAGTCCTGGTCCTAGTCCTGGTCCTAGTCCTTGTCCTAGTCCTGGTCCTAGTCCTTGTCATTGTCCTAGTCCTATTCCTTGTTCTTAGTGGTCGAAGGAAAGATGAATCATTCTGTGAATTGTTAGATTAGATAACAAATTCCTAACCGGTAGCTTCTCAAGCTTGTTTGACATCGTACTAATAATCGTAAGTTGTTTTGCTCAATCAAACAGAGTTCAGGTCTCTGCAATCCGTCAGCTTCACGAGTGGGTGTCCGAGATAATCAGTTCAGAGACAATACGTATGAGTCAGACTTCCAAGTGGAGCTATCGGCGGTTTAAGTCGAGTGATTGATGAGCTTCAGCCAAATTTGAAACAGGAATGTCACAACTAGACTTGATTTAAGACAACAGCTTATTAAAATCGAATTAAAGTTCAGCTTCGAGTTAAGTAGAAAAAGTTCCTGCTTCATTGGCCGCAATTAATCATGAACCCAGAACTGTCATGCAATAGAGTTTTAGAAGATTTATTCTCGAAGTAGTATGGCTTCACACGGTTCATGGAAAACCGGGCACTAGAAACGAGTTTTTCCTTCTACCATACTACATTAAATGACTTGGCAAATGGCATTTTGAACATTTGTTATGCGACGAACATATATGCTAGGACGCTAGGTCACACATACACTCCGAGCCCCGTGTCAACTCCAAGCCCTACTAGTTAGGTCCTGGGTCCTAGGGCCGGAAACCTAATAGAACCGCCATCATACCGCGTTATCCGGATTTCCTCAATCCCTTCACCCAAACTGCCGCCACGGATGAACGGGAAAGCGAAAAGGTCACTTCCTTTCTGTCCCTTTTCCTAATACACGTACGGACGACGGATCCGGGACAAAATTCATAACCATACAACGAACACCAGGCAGCGGCCAATAATAATAACAATAATAATGAATGTCGCATTTGAATCTAGGATGTATGTAGGAAGCCTAGAAGAGGTGACATCCGGTTCTGCTACATGTTCACAAGGTTTATTAAAACTAACACATCTATCCCATAAATTTCTGTTAGATACTGGGTCTGGGAAGGAGTGGAAAGGAAGGACCTTTCGATCCCGGGGACACAATTTAACTTTTAACCTTAAAAAAGCTTAGAACTTCATCGTGATGTGATACGTTGGATTCAGGCACCTGTAGGTATTAAAATGTTGAACAAGTATTAAATCATGATTAACTGCCTCTTAGACGAATCACATATCGATTGAACCCTCACCAAACAGCAACTCCCACTGGAGCATGTACGACATCAGATTAAAGTTTTTTTTTTCGCCACCTTCATTCACGTTACGCGAACCAACACGAGACACGTTCGGTTTTGATATGCCGGGGCTAAGGAAGAAAGAGTGAAACGGAGGGGTCATCATACATCACTTGACAAAATGAAATACGATTAAGTTGTAAAGTGGTTTGTTTTGATGACCATCAGCATCGGCTGACCAGCAGTGTGACCTGGTAGCAGCTGACGAATGGATCAATGTATTTCAACAAGTTATTTGTCCGCTGAATGTTGTTTTCTTTCTAGCTGAACTTGAAGTAATCTGAGATTTTTATCTAAACAACTACTGTAGCTTAGTTAAGAAACTGTATCTGAATTTGGATTAATTTTTTCTCTAACATGAGCTTGCCAGATTGTCCGGTTTTACCCAGGCTTGCCCGAATATTTAATACAAAATTTGGGAATGAACGGGTCTGGCCCGGTTGCCCAGGTCTCGTTGAAAAATTGAGTTATTATAATTTCTTATTTTTGCATCCAAAAATGATTATTGTAGCAAAATTCAAACAAAAATGAACGATTTGTTGGAAGCCTAATCTACGATTTAAAAAAATACAGAAGTGTTGCCGAAAAGCATTATTTCAAGTGTTTTTTTTTATTATTTTCTAACCCAGGAACAATGAGTTTTTTTCCAAATTTTCCCGGAATCAGCAAGGATTTTGGGTTAACATTTTTTAAATCAAATCCTAAAATTTTGCCACGTTTTTAGATTAAAAAAAAAACTCCGATTTGCCCGGCTCAGATAACTGCGGGGAAAATTCTTATCATAACAGCTCTATTCAGGGCCGTAGGAAGAACCGGCTCATGGGGGGGGGGGGTTTGATGACAATTTTATTCCTCCAACATTTTAGCTTGAACAATGCTTATACAAGTGAAAAATTTTGTATATTTTAGTAAATATTATTGAAGTTCAAGTTATTTTGCATTAAAAGTTATTTATTTTTGAAAATAAGTCCTAGGAGATGCCATTTTTCATGAAGCTTTAAAAAATATAAGGACTTGTAATAAAGCTGAGTTGGTAAATCAGTTGCCTTCTGAACTGATGTCCATGAGCTTGAGCTCAAGAGTAAACATCGAACACAGTTGATTCGGATAAATTTTTCAATGACTGGTGTGCCAAATGCATCGTTGAGAAAAGTCGCGAGTGACTTTTTTACTAACTAGCATTAGGAAGCTTCTTCTTTTGAACCACAAGCATAACCATTTTAAGCATGGGGGAAAATGTATCAAATATTCAGCAATAAAAGTAAAAACTAAGGATTACTGTTCAAATAAGGTTTATTTTCTACTCTTGTAATCTCGATTAAAGTTAAAAATTTTAATTAGAACCTTTGATTTAGAAAAATCTGCACTATATGTCAATAACGTTAAATACAATTTCTAGAAGGATAAAAAACAAGTTAAAAAATTATCATTTATTATTATATATTTCATAATTTTAATCCCGAGATTAAAGTTTTCAAAATTTAAATCAAGATTAAAAAAACATATTCTTTGAAATGAAACCAGATTTTTTTATGTGTGATTTACACCAGGTTTGTGTTTCTAAACTGACTTAAATTGAATTTTTAAAAAAATTCTGAGTCAAGAATCAAAGTCATAAAAATGTGATCTCCTCCAATTTGAATCCTTAATAAAATTATAATATTGATGTTTTAATATTGATTATTAAACTTTAATTTGAGCTAAATCTTAATGCAAACTTAAAAATTTAGTTCCTAGTATGAATTCTGCAATTTAAACCCAAAATCAAAACCTTACTCTAAATTCCAGATAAGAAGTCTTACGAACTTGAAACCCAAAAACGAAATTTGTATCAAACCTTTTAACCAGAAAACTTTTGTTTGATTTTGAATTTATTGGTTTTCAATATGAATTTGGTTATAATTATTTATTCGTAATTGATCTTGTAAATTTCAATAAAACAGTGAAGGATGAAATTATTTCACATTTTTCAATTCTGGACTTTCTCATGTTTTTCATGTTTCAAATTCGGCCAATATGCAGGCAAATTTTAGAATTATTCCATTGAAATAAAAAAAAACACATGAAAAACTACTTTTATTCAATCGAAACACATCAGCCGATTCAGAATCATGTTTCATGTTTCCAAAAAAAATCTTTTATGTTTATGTTGACGAAATTTGTTTAAAATAAATTATTTTGACGCGAGATACATAATTCTAATGATTCAATTAAAATTTTCGTTTGATTTTGCAAATAAAAGTAAAAAATCTGGTCAAAATCCGAAAAATCTGGTAAGCTTAGTCGCTTAGTCAGATTTTATTCGGATTCAACATTTTGGACTCAATTACTATTAACAAGTGAGATTTTTTTTTAAAATCTGCTATAGAATTGTTGTCATGGAATGAGATTTCGAGATTTTGGAGTCGAGATTGTTGTTCTATTGTTACTCATGAATCATTTTAATTTTTCATCAAAATTTTATTAGAAATTTTAAATTTTATGTTTAGCAAAAAAAAAATTACTTGGCATTTTTGGACCTTCATGGGGGGGGTTTAACCCCCAAAACCCCCCCCGTTCCTACGGCCATGGCTCTATTATTTGAGGTCAAAATTTTTACTCATTTTCAAAAATAAAAAAAAAACCAGTTACAAATAAATTGTTTATATTTAAAGTAACAGTTCAGTGTATTACTAAGCTATTCTTACTTAAATATTCAAAATCCATTATTAACTTTTTTGAAACCCAAATTAAATAAAAAATATCTTGTTAATATGCTTTTACAACAAAGGCACAACATATTCGTGTCCATATTGGTAACATTTTGAAAAACATTAAAAAATTTGTTTTTTTTTGCAAATTTTAGATGTGATTTAAGAAGTGAGAAAGATAAATAAACTTATCTTATTTAAAAAAACACTCACTTCATTTTTACATGATTTCTTAGTCTAAAAAAATGAAAATTCGATAGAACTTCAAAATATATCGTTCAATTTCAGCGGATTGTGTAACGTTAGAGTTTCTGGGTGACCACCCTGAATCACATTTTTTCAGAAACTGGAAAATTATCATTACCGTAAAACAGGGTAACTTTGATCACCGGGGTAACTTTGACCAACAATGAATTTTTCCACATTATCATCAATAACTCAGTCATAAGTTTGAGTTGTTGAAAACTGTTTTCTACGTTTGAAAGCCTATTAATTGAGTATCAAATAGGCAAAATTTGGTTTGTATTTGAAATTTTTTTCTGTTAGTAAAAATCTAATTTTAAAATCTTAAAATATCTATTTTCTCCAAGGCTCGCAAACAAACAGTTCTTCTGATGATACCAAAAAGCATTTAGAAGCAAACAAGTTGTTTAATGTGAAAGAACAACTTTCATCCTTTGTATATGGACATTTATAGTGCTATTTTTATAGTTATTCAATGATAAATTTTTGATATTTAAAAAATAAGGACATTTTCCAAGAGTAAGCACGTATTGGACAAATGGATAGGAACCCTATCAAATCGTTAACTTCGAAGAATAAATGAAAATTGATATAGACGGAGGGCCTAGGGGAATGTGTGAAGATAAAAGTTCATTTGTATTTTGAAGCTCAAACTATTTAGCAATTATTATAATTTTTACCCTTAACACTAGAAAGACCGCACCAGTCAAAATGACTAGTCTTGGACACTTTGTTTGTTGAATATCTTTTGCATACTTCGCTTTAAAAATTCGCAAAAAATACGACTTTTCGTGAATTTTGAATCTCTACAAAACTGTGTATTTTTTATTTCACTAGCTCTTTTAGTAAGCGAGAAAAATTTCGCCATGGACACTCGGACCGTGACCAGTCAAAATGACTGGTAAAATTCACAACCCTATAACTCAAACAAGATAAATTTGTTTCGCTTGCTTTTGGTTTCATTTGCAAGTTACATTCAAGGCAATGAATCCTAGTTGATTTATGGTGGGCAGAAGTGTGTCATCCGTAATGAAATTATTGATTTTCGATGCGAAGTCGTGATGATTTGAAGAAAAAGTTCTCGGATTGGCCACTGTGTGGCGCTCCAAGCACTTGACTCCCAATTTTTTTGATCTGTTTTGTTGCTCAACTATAGTCGAACTTTCTGTCAAAATTTGGCGAAATTTCATCAAGATTTGTGAAAGTTATGTTAGATTTAACACATGTCCATTCGAGTAATCGAGTAGTTTTAGGTGATAAATATGTTTTATACTAAACTAGAATGAGTAAAATTATTATGAATTGAGTGCTTATTTATTGAAATTCAAAGACATCAGCTACGAAACTGAATAATTTAAATGATATTTCAACATGGGTGCACGATATATTCTTATATGTTGGTTATCCACCATGGGTGCACGGATTCACCGCAGTTTCTGCCCAAGTATGTATTCACATGCATTCTTAGATTATTAGGTTCGACAAATTTCCAATGCAAGTTTACTTACAGGTATTCCGGCACTCGTGTATATACCTGGCCAGCTGGCAACTGATTGAACATTCTTATTATAAGAGGAAACACATCTTACCTGTCGGCAACTTATGGGGTTTGAACTCAAGAATTGTCTTGCCGATACAAGGAATCGATCCCAGTACGCCTGGCATACCTAGACCAGACTCGCGCCAGCCTATCTGATAGACCACATCGGATGCGGATATTTCAACATGGGTGCACGGAATGGCTGCAAATTCGCCGTTGTATATTATATAGAGTGAAATAGTTTTCAACTTGCTTCAGAACACAACATATTTTTGAGTTAGATATGATAGGTATTTGAAATGCAATATTTGTCAATCGAAAAACTTTTAAGGAAAAACAAATCAACGTGTACATTTGACAATGTTGATTCATTATTTTTATTTTCATTGTTTTCCGTCGCACGACATAACTTGATGCATATAATCCCTAAAACTCACTCGTTCCATGGTAACCGTTTTACAATTTCTTGGATGTTGATCAGATCTTATCAGATAAATGTACGATTGCAAAAACCTGTTTTGTAATAATAAATAAATAAATTTATTATCTATATATATAAAAAGCAATTATCTGTATGTTTGTTTGTTTGTTTGTATGTTTGTTTGTCCTCTATAGACTCAGCCGTCTTAAGAGCTAGAGATCTGAAATTTGGCATGGTTACTCATTAGGACCAGGAATGATGAAAAATGTTATAGATTTTTGGATGACCCCTTCCGAAGGGGGTCGTCCATACAAGACAAATATTGTTTTCGCGTTATTGACGTTATTTTCCGTCGGATTGTGATGAAAATTTGCACATGAGTGTTTTGAGAGACGAACAATCGATTACAGTTATCAAATTTAGGGTCAGGGGTCGGCCAAAAGGGTCGTCCATATTCACTGATTAATGTTTTTGCGATATTGGCCTTATTATACACCGGATTGTTATGAAAATTTGCACATGAGTGTTTTTCGAGAGACGAACAATCGATTACAGTTATCAAATTTAGGGTCATGGGTCGGCCAAAGGGGTCGTCCATATTCACTGATTAATGTTTTTGCGATATTGGCGTTAGGGGCCGTTCAGATACCACGTGGACAGAAAAATGAGATTTTTGACCCCCTCCTCCCCCTCCGTGGACAAGCGTGGACATTTGGCAAACCCCTACCTCCCTCCCCAGATGTCCACGTGGACAAATTTGAAAAAGTTTTTATTTTAAATACCTATAATTTGACAGTTAGAAAACACCACTTTTTGCCTTTTTGTTATAGAAATGGCTGATTTTGAGAAACCGATTAAGAATTTCCAGATATAAAAAAAAATAAAAATTTTAAATTTCTTAATTATCATATTTATTACTTGCTTTCAAGTAGCTACTTATTGTTTAAACTTAAAATGGAAAGGTATGCCACTTTAAGACTTTGATTTAAACATCTTAATATTTATTCACCTTTAGAAAATATTTTGAAAGTTAGTATGTCCACGTGGACATGACCCAAACCCCTACCCCCTCCCCATGGACAAGTGTGGACATTTCCATACCTTCGTGGTAAAAAAAAGGCTGTCCATGTTAATTGCTCACTGTTTTCGCGATATTGTCGTGATCATGCATAGGATTGAGATGAACATGTTCAGATGAGGGTTATAAACTATGAGCAATTGACTCCAGGTAGCATGTTCCATGTCAAGGGTCGGCGAAAGGGGCGTCTATATTCACTGTTCACTGTTTTCAAGTTCCTGACGTTATTATACATATAATTTGAAAAGAAAATATGGCACAAGGGAGTTTTGAGGAACGTAAAATTGGTTTCAATTATCGAATTTCGGGCCATGGGAAAGAAAAAAGAGGGTTTCATTGAAAGTTCAGTGTTTTGTGCAATAATTTTTTTAATTGATAAGTGTGAAAGTCAAGCAAAAGAGTCGTGCACATATTCAAATAGCAAATGTTTCTGCAATAATGTCTAGATTTTGCAACCGATCGAGAAGAAAACACTCTTACATAAATTTTAATAAAAAGCCAATCAACCGTTTAATTTGAATTTCAAGCAAAAGAAATAGTAGCGACTTTAAACACTGTTGAATTTTTTCCCCAAAATTGTCAAAAGAATGTTTCGAATTCATTTTCTAAACTCATTTTGACGTACAAATGATTTAAAGCGAAACGAAGTTCGTACGGGATCAGCTAGTTTCAAGATAAAATTGAAATATTTCTTTTCCAGGATTGAAAAAACGGAACTTTAAATAAAAATCGTTATTTAAATCACTATGTCTGAACATGAAAGACATGGTTTCGACTTTGGTTTAGTTAAGATGTGTAAAAATGCTGTAAAAAGTCCAATATTTGATTAAAATGCGGTGAATCCGTACACTCATAGTGAAAAACCATGTATATAACACACATTTATATTTGAATCTATAAAAGTCTTTATTCTTTACCTTTAGCATGTAAAAAAATTGATTTTGGATGAATAGCGGTGAATCCGTGCACCCATGGTAAATTGCTCTACTTATAGAAAAAATATGTTTCAAAACCTACAATTGTAACGGGTACAAGAGACATTTATAATAGTCAGCAATAATCATTTAAATAGATGTAAAACCAATAAATAAATTAAGGCCATTTAAGTACGCTTTAACGAAATTCAACATGCATAAACAGATACCTGTAAACAAACTTAGTTAATTAACATAAAGTTTCCAAAATCATCTTAATATTAGAATACAATAAACAACACGAACATTAAATCTTGAGCTTCAGTTGAGGCTCCACCCCAACTGATCAATCATTGAAATCATCATTGAAATAGATAGACACGTTTCTGGTTCAAAACATGTGGTTTAAGATGCTGCCCTCCTTTAGATCACCAACCACATTCTTTTTTGCGCCAGGTGAATGACCTCCTTCGGGACGCGTTTGTGAACCTGAGTTTTGGGAAAGGAAAAGACTGGCCTTTAGAACTCGGTTTCCGAAGGGGAAGACGAAGCTTGCTCGAGAATTCGCGAATTGGGATTTATTTGTTTGACTTCGCGATCAGACTTGGTCGTATCGGGTAGTTCCGGTTACGAAGTCAAGCTAGGTCAGCTCCGTCAGAGGACATCAGAAGCTCCCAACTCACTTACGTTTAGCGATCGGAAGAGACAGGACTAGTTTAATAAAGTAGTTTGTCGATAGTCGCAAGGCAGTGGCAATAGGGCAAGATAGAGTAGTGCAGTGCAGTGCAGTTTCATAAAGTGCATTTGAGCCACAGGTCCGACGCATGCTCACCCTACACCAAGGGGACGGACTCCGAGTCGGTTGCAGGCCACAAGCGATTCCTACGTCTCTACGGGAATCACCAACGACACCGCTAGCCGGATTTAGAACGGCGTCCCGGATTCGCATGCGCCGTTAGTGGCCGACATCAAGCCCGTCGGTTACTTCAGCCACGTTTTGTTACTGCTTCATCGTTCTTAGCAATCTCCCCCACGAAAGCAACGATACTTGCAACGGTTTTTCCAGCGGGCACCCAACGTAGCTGCCCCATTGCTAAGTGGTTACCGGCCAAGCAAAAATTGGTCTAGCCACCCGTCGTAGCCACCTGCATAGCCCGTCAACCAGTGTTCTTCCGAGAGAGCAGCAGGTAGCTTCAAGGAAGAAGTTGAACCGGCGAGGTAAAAGTTTTCACCGAAACCCCGCTAAAAAGCTACCGGACAGAGTGAGTACTTGTTATAAGCCATACTTGCTTCATTAGTGATTGCTGTACAGTGCATCACTTTCCCTAGTATACGCAACTCTAGCCGTTTTCGTTGCACTAGTGGAAAGTTAGTCAGTCACGGTATTTTGACAGACTACAGTAATTTATCGGACAGGCGAGCCGAATAAAGTAGCCACTTCGTCACCCACAGGATGGGAAAATCCTAATTAAAATGGAAAATTAAAATTGAAAAGGACCTGATCAGTCCCGCGAAAAACCAAGCTTCTCCACCAAAAGCACTGCCATAAAAAGTTTGAAGAGGGAAAAATGTAGTCAGACCAAACAGTACTATGTAAAACTCACACGACACACACAACAAAATACAATAAAATCGTGATTGTAATAAATTTATGACTACATTTGTGATGATGATGAGGAGGTTGGGGTAAACGGAAAGGGGGTCACACTTTGTTCGTTGTTCGCGATTGATTTATTTTTTGCTTTCTTTACTGCGGAGATTGGCCGCGAATCCAATCAGAATCCTTTCTTTTCCGGTCCAAGTAGAGGGTTGGGTCTCGTCCAACGATCCGAACCCCTAGCTTGCTTTGTAACGAACAGGTAACTCCCCCTTCCACGAATTTCTCTGGGTACTTTTCGACTTCGGGGCGGCCCTCAGAGGTCGAAGTACGAATCCCTTTTTAGAGTCCCTTCCGCTTCTTTCCCAAAACAGGGAATCAAAAGGAACTCGCGACCGAGTCTCATCAACTGGGCAAACTAGGAAAGGGCAGGTGGTCTTCCATTCGGAAGTGGCGCTGAAGTCACCTGCTAAGAACCGGAAGCGTGTCGGGCCTCTCGTTATACAATATCAGGTATAATTTATAGGTAACGTGTTAAAAAATTTCAGAGCGATGGATGCTAGAAAATATCTACTAAAACAAAACTGAAGTGAAACCGTGCACCCATAGTCAATACCCATAGCCATCTAACAAGATTTTACAGTTAGATTGATAATGTGTTTTAGTTTTTTAGTTATTATTTGAAATATTCATTTAATGACATACACGCATTCGTCAACTATGCCAAAATGAGGTGATTCCGTGCACCCATGGTGAAAAAATATTTCCATTTTATAACAAAAATGATATGGAATAAATAACAAAACAATTTCAAAAAAAAAAGTTAAAAATATTATGATAAAAAAAATTTCCCCTTTACCAGTCATTTTGACTGGTCACGGTCCGAATAGGTCCGAATATTCAATTTGCCGGTCCTTCTAGTGTTAAATGTAGGCAGTATCATAGTTATTTTTTCGTTTATCAATATCTTAAAAAAGAAACGTCAAAGACCGAGGTTAAACTGATAAAATAGTACATGTAAATATTATGAAGGTGTTTTGTATCCTTTATGATCAAGAAATCTCGTTATAACCGTCAGAGTAAAGACTGATCAATGTCACCCCAAAGCATCAAATTCTGAACAGAGACGAAAACAATTTTTAAATCAAATTTAAAGTAGTCTGATAAATTTCTGCAACCATGTATTACTTGCATAGGAGTCGAGTACTGGTTTTAAAAATATAAAACATGCCACATTCTCCTTAACAGAAAAAATAATCAAAATATATTGAAAAAAGTGATCAATCTTACCCCGGATTACGGTACGAAAAACAAAAACCTGTAAATGCATCACTTAAAAAAAAGTATTTTTAGGAATGGTTCAAAAACCGAGAACAACAGTGGTTTTTAACAACACGGCATGTTCAAAAAATTCCAAGAACGAAAAATCACTTAGAAAAAATCGTTCAAGAGTTATTTTTGGAAACGAGCTCATAAATGACATAACAGTTTTAAGCCATTTTTTTTTTCAAGTTAAAAAATAGCAAATCAACCAAGAAAAAAAACTTGTGTATGGTTCTGTTTGAACTCAATTCGAACCAGTACTACAAAACTTGAAATTCGAAAAAAATATCTGAGATCTCATAAGCTACAATGAAAATATATCCAGAGTCATTCCACCAAAAAATCCAAACATTTTCCCGCATTTCCTGACCTTCCCGAATGAGTAGCCACTAGACTGGTCAGAATCGGGCCAACAAATTATTAAAAGATTTTGGGTTCCTTTTGGGCTCAATAACAACTGTGCCAATTTTGGTGGGTCTACGATTTGAAATGGGTTGTGTAAAAAAAAATTGAAGTTTGAACAGAAATTAGTATAGAAAAAATGACTTTTTTGTTTAAATCCTACAGCTTGCCCTGTTGCAGAAGATTCAAAGAAGTATGCCGAAGACCGTGAACCTCTGTCAATTAATAGTTATGACGATTTTAAAATTGAATAATTTAATTTGATTATTTTCACATCTGATCAAATGGCACCCCTGCACTGCATGTTACACGCTCGTTTTTATTTAACCATTTTTGAATGAAAAATGACAATTTTCTGTTTTTTTCTGCAGAACTGCCAATATGGTTATTTCCATCAATATTTCAAAGAACAATTTTAACCATATTCCTAGTTTTCGGGTGTTAACCGAAAAAAGTATAAAAATTTAACCTCAATCGAAAAATAGAACCCAAAAACATCGCCCGTTTTCGCAATCGATCTTTCTTGAAGCCGCATTTTTTTCCAATATTCTATAATTACTGTAATCTTTTTTTTGTGATAGTCCCACAGGCCCAATTGGGTCTTTCCTCCACCCCATACGCTTCTTTAGAAGTGGTAGGGACTATTTATCCACTGGATAATTATGTTTACATAATATGATCAATTTCTGTACGACTGTTCGTCTTACTTCCGCGCATGTTCATCACAGTACATGTTTTATATCTGATACTTCTCCAGATCTTCATCACATCCATATGATCCTTTTAAGGATTGGTCATTGTTTCAGATTGACTGTTTAACGTATTGTATTGTCAGTTTCTTTAAGACATTTTTTAACGGTTCTAAAAGATTAAACATGTGCAATTATCATCGCACAAGGTAAGTCATCAATTTCCAACATTCTATAAAATAACAGTGAACTTCAAAAATTTAATTCATTTGCAGATATCGGATAATTTTATAGAATTTTTCGTTACCGTGAATGAACGAAACAAGTTCCAGTTGGATTTGGAATCTGGCGCGACAATTGGCGAGACAGCAAACTGCCGGATTCGAATCAAGTGACGGACCTTAACACATAGATGTTGTTGACATCCGCACTCCGTACTGAACACATGTTTTAGTCAAGCAAATTTAGTCAAAATCGAAGGAATTCTCCCCGGAACCTGAATTTATGGCCATTGAATGTCGGTCGCTCGACAGCACCGACAACTTGGATGATCCCTGAAGGTCAAAATCTTTCTCCCGTCTTAGCCTGCAGGACGAAGGCAGTTGAACGGATCATCCATTGCTGGGCAATGGTTCACCGCTCGGCTTTAGCTCCAGATTCGATGGGAGCGACCGAGAAAGTACATGTTCACGTTTACAGTCTCAGTCCAAGGGTTCCGAAGAATCTGGAATGGTTGAAACGTGTTGTCATCCCTGATTTGGAAGATTGCCAAGGTTTCGACGGACATACTGGCCGAGACGGGCAACTTTCGTTCTGGGCTTCTACGCCGGATCGTGAATTCTTCGTCTCAAGTCTTAACACGGGCGATACGATTTTCCTGCAGCTACTTAAAGAATGCCAGTTTTGAACATAGAACCATACGTGGCCAGGGATAACTAAGCTAAGGATCTTGAACTCCTGAGGAAACTAAGTGCATGGTAACTAGAAATTGTTTTTTGTACTGCAGTAAATTAATTTATATTTCAACTTTCCAGGTTTTCTCGTACTGATCTGGACGATATCCACCTAGTCAGATCATCAAATATGGGCTGGACCTGTTCCAGGTTTGGCGTAAGACATTTATGCCCCACAAGATTCCCTTTTTATTCTACGGAATTTTAAGCTATACAGTAAAACCGTAAAACCATCACACGATTCCAGGCCCATTAGTGAGCAACCGGTGCCTGTTGTCGCGTAAAAAATACAGCGATGAACATAGTTTTGACATTAGTCCTATTTGCCGCTAGTAGTATTCGTGTCATAATTCAGGGCGTTTCACTAACACTTTTTAATCTTGGGAATATTATTTTTTTTTTTGTATGGGTTTATGAGCTACCTGGCTGACCCGGAAAGGAAAAACAGATCGGGGGACAGAAGAGGAAAATTTACATGAGAGTAGAATAGCTTAGAGTAGGATAGCGGGAACCGAACCCGAGGGTTCTGAAGCACCAGTTTAGGGAAGCGTTAAGATAGTGCTCGACGGACTGGGACAATTGGGCCCTACATGAGCTTCGAGTTAACCCAACCTCCAATTCAACCGAGCAGTAACAGTATGGTAGCAAAAGCTCATATGCTAACGTCTCGATATCATTGTCAGAAGGGTTCACTATCTTACCGTAGTTGAGTTATCCCTACCTGTCACCTAACCTTACTGGATTCAAAAACTTTGAATTTATGATCGTTTTTACTCGAGATTAATATAGATTGACTAATAAAGCATATTTCCCGTATTCAGAACAAAACATCTAGATAAGAAGCTATTGCTGCAATTATAAAATTTCGCTTAACACGAATATTAATTGTACCAATTTTTTTGGAAAATTAAGAAATAAAATAGAGATACAATTATGAATTGAATGATCAATATCTTTTGTACTATCATTGACTTGTCAAAACAACAGGATATAAACCATAATGCAAATGGCGATTCTGTTCTTCTAAAACCTCATTGCTAATTTTGAACAACTTTTCAAAACAACCTTCCTTGATCTTTGGTTTGGTTAAAATAAATGTCAATTTTTAAAACCCCGATATTATTTTCCTGGACGAGAAGGTTCTTGTTTATCAAAGTCATACCTTCGATCTTCTACATCCTTATTTGAATTTCAAACCTAATCGAGCTATAGATGGAACTACAAAAAAAGTAATTTTTTTTATTTTTTTTTTTTTATTATTTATTTATTTATTTCGTCTTTGGTTTAATTACCGTACAGACTGATGACTTAAAAACTAGGAATAAACAGTGACAGTAATGACAGTAATAAAACAAGAAAGAACTAGATTCAGATGGATTGGGTAATTAAAGATGTTTCCCAATGTGTGATTCCTTAGGAATTCAAAATAAATACGCGGCGGCTCTGTAATTATATTAACAACTTGGACACCATAAAACAGAATTTTTAATTGTCTACCCCCAAACTTTTGTATTAATTTTACGTTATACAAACAATAAAATAAATAGCATGATTGAATTAATAATCGGACCATACTGCTAATGACAATGCTATTCTTCTAAAATTTCGAACGCTTAACAACTTCTTAGAGCAAGTTTCCTCAATCTGTTTCGGATGAAATAAATTACACTCCTATTTATAAATCTCCAATATTATTTTCCTGGACTATCATCTATCTTTTACTTCGTTATTTCAATTTCATACCTAACCAAAAAACTGACAAATCTATCAAAAAGTATTGAAACGAAAATATTCTTGACAGGAAACTGTCTAAACAGCATCTTGATTCAATTAGCCTCTAGTTCTTGTAAAATGCTTGATTTAAGAATAAGCCTTCGAAATTCATAAACCGCAAATGCACACTTACTAGATCATTTAGGAGAAGAATACTGTTACTTTACCTTGCCTAGTAGCACATTGAACATTGAATACCTAACCATGTGTTAACCAATTGTTAACATCTTCATCCACTAATTCTTGTACAATTAAATTTCCTTTCTAATTTTGGCAGTTATCATTCATTTACAATACTGTCTATTCTAATCTAACTTGCGCATGGTGGAAAAGTGGAAATATCAACATTTAAACTGCTAATTGTGATATTTCCACTGCGCAATGCTGTTTTTGTCCAACGGAAGGGAGGGCAAGTGTTTCAACTCCCATTCACCTTATCAACATGGATCATCAAAGAAAAAGTATACGATATTGAAGCACCTTTTAATTTACTTTCTATGATCTCATATCGAATAAGGCTACGTGCAACCGCCCTTTCAGGTTTATGATAGTAGAGAGTCTGTTTCCAAACCGTCAACTTCCATAAACACAGTAATGCACGCCGTCGCCGTGACCCATTACAGCCTAGGGTACGGACTTTTTAATCTTGGGAATATTAATCTCAATAACGAACGTCGGCCGGCTGCCCGATTTTTGCTCTGAAATTTTTGAAGGTTAATTTTCCCGTTCTCGTTCTTACACGCAAGTTAATGTGAGTGAGAAATTTCAGAAATAACTCTATAAACAAAACATTTCGAAATCAAAGCTTCTATCTGACTATCATATCTGGAATTTTCATCAAATGCTTCTTAAATTTCAATAAAAAAAAATCCAACTTCTTCGCCATATTAAATACGGTTGAAAAATAACCTAATTTCAACTTCTCCCCGAAAAGTCGTTTTATGGGTTCTAGCGGGGAAGTCATAAAAACATAACGCGGGAAAAGGTCGAAAATGGTTACTTTTGAACCAAAATAGATTAAACAAATACGAGCGTGTGGGTAGGAGCCATTACACGTTGGAAGCTAGCTGGCGTGTTTTCCCATATGCAGAAGTGTTTTCGTATCATTGGTTTTCGATTGTCGTGAAAGTTGGTGAAACGGGTTTTTTTGGGCCGGAAATTGTTGTTTCTTATAAGTTGCAAAACCCCTCGCACCTCGGAAAAGGGAAGAGTGCTATGTAAAATCGACTTAAACGAAAACACTTCTGCATATGGAAAAACACGCCTGCTAGTTTCCAACGTATAATGGCTGATATCCAACATGCAGTGCAGGGGTGCCATTTGATAAGATGTGAAAAAAATCAAATAAAATTATTCAATTTTAAAATAGTCATTACTTTTGATTAACGCATCTTAAAAGTTCACGGTCTTGGGCAAAGCTGTTCTTCGAATCTTCAGCAATGAGATGCAGCTTACTAGGCTTCAGAATTTAATAGACGCTGTATCGTTTCTGAGATATTTCAGTTTGAAAAGTAAAAGTCTAAATAATCCAATTTTTTCTTTCAATCCCAGCCTAAGATACAGTAATTCTACGAAAATTTGACTGAGAATCTCAGATCATACGTTGCTACATTGAAAATTCACACATTCTGCGGCAACTGTAAAGAAAAAAATACACTCCTAATCCAATCATATACAATTTGGATAGTCAACGAGCTCAAGTTTAACCAAAAATGGATTTTAAATAGTGTAAACCAGTAAATAGTGAAAACATGAAGTCTGATGGATTGAACATGGAAGGACCAAATCGCAATAGAAAAGTGGCTGCTTACTACATTTAGAGATACGATTTCCCATTGAAAACAACTGGGGAAAATCCGAAATATTACAGAATAAAATTAGGAAAAATATTTTATAGAAGCTTCTTGGCTAAAGAGAAAATTCCTGAAATTTTCAATCATTTTTTCATAATATTCCCAGCAAACTGCATTGTCATCGAGAGACTTCTCATGGTATTATTTATTCACCCGTCCAGTAAGGCCGACGTCAATCGACTCTAAAATGCACAATTCATTCAGTAACCTTTCGAATGCTGCTAGCTAGCTAGGCTACCATTACTGTGACTTTTCCGCCCGAAGGGAAAAACTCTTTCGGTAAAAAAGAGGAAAAAATCCACTCACCATTAAACCTAATTCACTGCACAAATACTACTGGCTTTAGCCAGGAGAAGCGGGAAAAACTGGGTCAGCTTTCTAGAATTGATTTCCAGCCATTCGTCCTTCCCCTAGTTTGGTCGAACGACGTAAAATGGACTGGACGTGGTAGAATGGACATTATCGAGTTGGTCCGAACTCGAGCCAGGTTTTGTCGCCCACCGGCTGCATCAATCAACTCAACCAACTTTTGCGTCGATAAGTGCGCGTTCGCTCGCATGGGAACGGACTTCCTTGTTTTTGAGGGGTTTCGGGAGAGACGACAGACATTTTGTTAGTGTATGAGATCATAAAAACGACGATTTACGGTGGCTCCAAAGTTCGAAACCGGGTGCAAATCAGGACTATGACCCTCATGAGACAGAGCCGAACGGAAGCTTTGAATCTTTGGCCGTTGCCAATTAGGTGAAAAAGATCAATACTAACTCTGATTAATGGGCTGAAAATTGGGTGCGTGTAGTTTGCCCATATGAATAACACTGAACTGAACGGGATCATTCAGCTCAATTCAGATTCAAAAGATGTGGAATATTGTCCTTCATGAAGAGAAATCGAATAAATCAGCACAAAAAAAAATCAATAAATATTCCAACTCTTTCCGATCAACCTTATCCCAGGAAACCATAAGTGATTGCTTAAAGGTTCTTCCGTTTTTTTCCCCATTGTTTTTCTCCCATCAACCTTATTAGTGCCGGTCCTGACGTTTGACATTTTGGCCACAAAATTACACCGACCGAAGTGATTGAAAAATGGCCCGTGTCCCAATAAAATTGTGCACTTGCTGTCAATTTCTCAATGGCGGCACCAAGCTTGAGAGGTCGAAAGTGGCATCATGATAAATGGAAAAGACTGAGAGGTTCGCCCGAACCTCGACCATTGATGCTGCCCTTCCATGAATCAGCAGCCCGCTTCCTCATTCTGGATTGTGGACTTCTCCTCGGATACATTGTTTTTAAAGGGCGCCCGCATGTATGGGTGTGTGTGTATGTGTAACTTCTCCGACACGTCGCGCCAATTGAGTTGTCGAGCTCATGTCGGCAGACGGCTAGAGCTATCAAAATTTTAGCAACTTTGTTGGAAGCTGAATGAATATGTTACACCATGTCTTTTGTTCCTCGTTGACGCCGCTGCTGTCTGTGTGGCGCGGCGAAAATGGGAAAATCTTGTTTTTCCCGCCTTCAGGATTAAGGTTTTTACGAGCGGTCGCCCGAATCATCTCGCTTGATCTTGGAAGGAGTGAATGGAAGGAATGTTGTAGGTTATTTCCTGATTTTTTTTTTGGGAAAAGCTCAAGGAAGATATTCTTTTTTTTTTTTGGTACACCCCTTTATGATTTTCAAATTAAAAAAAAAAATCTTTCATAGCAAACTGAATTTTTTAAATTTGTTTTTTCGAACTACTCTGATACCCAGCTGAAGTTCTGAGGGAACCTTATGCATCCGTCTAGTACTCGATTTGTGCTCAGCTAGACCGTAAAACTGGCCTACATGAAGCCGAAAATATGGAGTGAAGCATTTAGCTGGGTTCAAGTTGCAATCCGGTGCCATCAACTCGGTCCTCACTTTTAGATTCAAAGGGCATTCGAGTATAAGCATGAGAACACACACAATGGTATATAACTATTGATTTTTCTTTTTCACTATCGTTGCTGGAGAATTTTCCACCATCAAATAATTTTGTCGGTCTTTTTGAATGGAATGAGATTTTTAACAAGATTAACAAGATAAAATTTCTTCATATTCAAATGACTGATTAAGCTTTACTATGACTTGGTATACCACAAACAACGTCCAAGTGTCGTTTAAGGACATAGGCTTTTGAATTAGCCAGATGCCTGCTCAAACGGAATCAAATCTCAAGAAGACACCTTCCTTAACATATTTTGTTTAGAAAAAAAAACGATTATCTTTTTCGTCATCAAGATTACCTCAGGATATCCTAGAGGCCCCACCAGCTTCCACAAGGAGCACGTGGCACTACACGGTTCGCTGTTTCATTTGTAACATACTTTTTTTTCTCCAAGACGTTCGCTTGAGTGCCACCATAAAACAACGCAAAACGAGAAAAAAAAACGACAAACTGGTATATTCGGCATTTCAGCAATTTATTTTTATGCTTATTCCAAAGTGATATAAGCTTAGTTGGAGGAAAAAAAAGGTTACCCTTCTCGGCGCCCACGTGGGTAAATGCCGATTAAACACGTGGTCTTTTGATCTTCAATGTTTCGAGTGAATGATGTCGTGTTGTTGACTTTGTTGAACTATGAATAAGGTCTTCAATTGATTTCAAGATGAGTAAAAATGAAGAAATTCGATTTTCATCACAACAAAGTCACAATTCAATACTTTCATTACTCTAATTATATAAATTGAATTATGGAGGGTATTTTCGTTGTCCAAGCTTAACATAAAATCGGGTTTGCTGATTGATGTGAAAAATCTAGCTTTTGGGACCAAGAATGGTTTGCCTCAATGATTTGTTATAGAACAGACCCCTCCCACTTCTTAAAGGTGGAAACTCACACAAAATCAACATAAAAAATGAAATATCTCGACAAATTTTTAAGAGAGTTTCAAGTGTTATATACAGTCAGTGGTAAAAGTTTGTAACCAAGAACGTTTTCCACCATCATTGCTCATGGGCCTTAAAAAGTGGATATTGTTATGAAATAAACTGTATTGACTGATACTGCAGGCTGGCCAGCGAGTTTCCATTTTTAAATTCCCGGTTTTTCCCGGTTTTGCTGATTGATTATTTTGATTTTTCCGGTATAAAACTACATAAATAAAAATATTATCACTGTTTTTTTTTACCAAAATAAGACTACAAAAGTTTCACAGATTTTTTTACAGAAAATTTTACAGACACTATTAGCAGGTTGAAAAGCAAAGCTGCAAAAAATAATTCCCCTATAACCTAAACTGTATCCTGCAAAATTTCGTTAAAAATTGTCACCTTTTCCTTAGTCTTTGATAACAACTTCGTACTGTATGATCATGAACAATTAATTTCGGATTTAATTACTTTTCATAAATCAAAACTTAATTTTAAATTGAGATTCACAAATAGATTTTAAATTAAGATTTGATTTTTTTTTGCATAGCTCAAGAAAGATATTCATTGCTACTGATTGAAATTTTAGTTGAATTTTTTGTACGCAGTTCTGAGAACAGATTTCGCTGGATGTTATCATTCTTAAGCATTCTGAAATTCTGTTTCAGTTTTTTTCATGAATACTGAATTAGGTTTTTTTGGGTATATCCCCATTCTTCCTTATATTAATGAAAACTCTAAATTGAAATTCTTTTCTGAAATTTCAAACCCAGGGTGGCCAGCGGATGTCCATAATCAAATTCCCGGATTTTTCCCGGTTTTCCTTATTAAGATTTTAATCTTTTTTTCTGGTTTCCACATACCCAGATAAATACTTTGAAATTTACCTATGCCGTAGAAAAGACATTTTACAGATTTTTAAGGTGAAAGTGAATTAAACAAATTTAAATTTCAATATTTTATTCTAACTTCAATTGCTACAAAGTTTTACAAAATTTACCCTTTCTGAAGTACCAAGAATTCAAGAGCTTGATTTCTATTCCAAGCAATCAGCCTTTTTTGTCAGCTCAAGAGTTGATTGAGATTCTATCGACCATTGAAAAAAGGTCTACATTTATTTTAAAAATGTGTATCTACACTTTTTTTTAGAAAAAATGAAAAACATTCTCAGGACCTCAAAATTTAAGATTTTTTGTCATATCAATTTTACCGAAAATCGGGAGCTGTATTGACTTCAGAGTAATATTAGTTTTCATCTCGTTTTTTATCCGATTCTGTAAAACACGTAAATTTCGAAGACATTTTTAAAAATAATACCACAAAAAATGATTACGTTTTATGAGATCTACATCTAGAAAACATATAAATTCCAGAGGGCAACAAAAATTGATAGAAATCGTTATCGATTTTCATATAAGGCCCTGAAAAAATCACTAAATATAATTTAAAATATTAAGAATCTATTGGCGTTATAAACTCAAAATCGAGTATGAGTATTTTTGCCCTGAGTATTTTTGCCCTTTTACCCTTTGGCTTTCAGGGCCTCAAATAGGTTTATAAGCTCATCAACTATCAATGTTGAATTTACTCAGAACTGGTGAGGTTTAGAGCTTACAAACGACATATCAATTAAAATAGAAATGATTGAAAAATTTCGAATTCAAGACCCAAAAATTTCCAAAACCAGCATTACAAATATAATAAGAATCGTAAGTGCTGTTCACCTATGTAATTTGAAAATAGAATTTTTATTTTTGATTTTTATTCTCGGTTAATTTTAGTTGAAGTTGAAGTAAATTCATAAGTTTTTCAAAACTTTATCTTTTCCACAGAAATTTCTAAACAGACTCTGATTTTGAAGCTGAAAATTTCCATTTCAATCTTAATCCAGGATTGGAAATTTGAAATTTCAGTCTGATTTCTGAATAAGAAATGTTAATCTGAAACCTGAATATAGATTCTTAATCTGCGTTTTGAGTCCGGATCTCTTAATTTTGATTTTATACCTGAATTTTGGATCCAAATCGACAATAATCTAAATTCTGAAATTCTAGATTCAATTTTGAAGATTAATTCCGTTTGATACTTTTTCGGCAAACAGTCTATTAAATAGCAAAAACGACCTTTTATTATTAAATAAATAGTCGTTTAGTTCGACTGCAAGCTGATAAAGTATCTCACAGCATCCATTAAAAGTCGACAAATCACACATGAATATTATTTTAGAATCTGATGTTTGAATTTTCAATTTGAGTTCAGAATTCTGTTTTTAATTTAATTATTTGAAACACGTTTTCTTAAGTATGACTCTGATGGCTAGTTATTTCTAACCTTTGAAAGAAAAGCTCAATTGGGGAACAAATACATACATGAGACTCCATGTCTTATTTAATCTCAACAGAACAAAATTGACAAATTTATATATAAATTTTCTGAAAAAAATTCTCTTGATGAATTTTTCCATTTAGTATGTGAGTATATTGAGAGGAAAAATAATTTCTTTTGTTGACAGTTTTCCCGGTTATTTCCCGATTTTCCCGGTGCTATTTTCAATTCCCGGTTTTTTTCGGTTTTCCCGGTTCGCTGGCCACCCTGGATACTGTTTGAGATCTTTAAGACTATAATGTAGTAATTTATTGGGAAAGTTTATTAACAAATGTTTTAGACTTATTTAAATTTTTATCATTAGAATCCAATGGAACAAATGTAAGTAACGATATAGGTAATAGGAAATAGAGATAAATTCATCAAATTTCAAAAGTAAAACAATTCAAAATATATTATTTAGCCTTAAAAATAGCAACAACTATCAATTCAAGAATAGACTATGACTATTTTTGGCATTCTCGAACGCATGTTTATTAAGGTTTCGGGAGACTACTAGAGTATTTACTAGATAGAGTACACTCTCAGATCTCCTTAACTACTGTTTTTCAGTTCTTAATTATTTCTGAAAATTTTAGAACTTTTGAAGAAAATTTTCGAGACCGTTCAAATTCCAGTTCAAACCTAGTTAAAGTGTTTCTGTAGTTAATTTCAAGTCAAAACCAAAGGTTTTCCGGTATCAGCCCTACAAGACGGAGATATTTTCAAGAAGTCTCAAACGCTTATTTCAAAAAATTATTGGTCCTGTCTTCCTGGAATGCTGTCGGCCGCTCATACTAATCGGGGATGAAACCTTCGGGGTCATTTATTGATGTTTGGTATCCGGAAAACGTTAAAGCTAAGTATTCTCATATTTTATTCATAATCAGTTGATCAAAACTTGTAAATTTAACTTAAATACCAACATGTGTCAATGTGAAAAAATATTTACAAATATTCGTGCCACATTTATAATGCCACAAAAAAAAAACATTTCGTAATTTTGATAGAATGATTTTCAATATTTTTTAAACTAATCGTTATTTCACCAATTCGAAATAAAAATTTAATCAGTTCTATTACAAAATTGGTCCTTTTTAGTTCAAAAAATTAACATGGATTGACTTATTCAAAAACTTGTTTAGAATTTCAAAATTTCTCATCAATTTTTCCTTATTCATATGTTCGAAACTTTGAAGCGATCGTTATTCATTTATATCATAATTAAATCATAAACAGGGCTTAAGTTAAATCTGGATGTTTCTGATCAAATGCGGGAAGTGGTTACATGAATAATTCAATCAAAATTGCTGGAAAAATTGACATAAAGCTTAGTTCTTTTAGAAATGGGACATTTTCATTTGCTAATAGCTCGTTACCTAGTTATTGGATATTGAAAATTTTGACAGCATTTTGTTGCCTGTAAAAAGTACTATTCGACCTATTTTTTTCAAAATTAAAAATTAATGCGTTTTTGAGATATGTACGATGCAAGAGAAAAAGAAAAAAATAATTTTGCACAGTTTCCTTGAAAATACGTCATTATCAAATTGATGGCTGACAAAACCGTTGATTATTCAAGGAATTACTGAGTTTTTGTGGTGGATAAGTATGCAAACACTGTCAATAATGTCCACAAAGTTCAAATCAAGCATTGGAGAGAAGCACATGATCGGCAACAACGGTTAAGGATCATCAAGGAAGTCAAGTTTCATACCAGCATTTTTAATTTTCAATAAACGAAAAACTAAGGGTAGATCGCTGAAATGTCCAAAACAATTTTCTCCGATAAGCTGAAAGTGTTGCCTAGTGATGACTCATTGAAATCCAACCTCAAACAAACATTTTTTGATAGTTCCAAAGCTCTTAAGCTGTAAAACCGGTACCGAAAAAAAAACGTTCAAAAATGTGGTCAAAAATAATCAAATTTGTTCATTTCGAAACAACTGTATCCACTAAAATGCTTCCAGTTTCCAGTTTCCAGAGAAGTATTGGACAAAAAAGTATCAGAAATTGAAGAAGGAGGGTGAAGCCACCTAAAATATAGATTTTACGAAGTATAAGTTGGAGAAACTGATCAATACCATGACTGAAAAAAGTGTGCGCCAGCCAATGGGAGATACCAAGAATAAAGTAGAAATTTCTTTAACAAAAAACGGTAAATATTTTTTTTCAAATTTTTTCATGAAAGATCATAACATTACCTTCTTTTTCTCCATAGAAAGTATTTCGTTCAAACGAATGGTTTTTTAGATACAGGCATTCGTAACTGTCCCATTTCTAAAAGAACTAAGCTTTAGTTTTTATTCTATTCATTTCTCTTTAAAATGTTCTATTTGGCCTTGATTTCTCCAATAATACAATTCACTTTTTTTATTTCAATCTATTTCTCAATTTTTCTCCGAAATATTTGAACTTTTACACTTTTCATACGTTTTCAAATTCCTACATAAATATGATTAAGAACATCAGTTCGAATATCATTTCGAACTTAGAGTTATGTGAAAAACAACTATAACAGATTCCGATGAAGACGAAAATCAAGTTTATACGATTGCATTCGAATGTGTTTTAGTCATAATCACCATTCAAAATTGTTGTTTCTTATTTCGCTAAAATGTTTAAATAAATTAAAAATTATTTCAGGAGAAAAGGCTATCAGCATAACACTAGTCAAAAGTGTTTCCTAATTAATTTCTTTCCCGCACATTCCCGACCAAATTTTTTTGCAAGGGTGCAGAGGTGACCTCGGTCCTTAAGCATAAAGTTGCTCTTTCATCCCTTTCTCATTTTTCCTAACCTATCTATTGACTACTAGGACGTGGCCGGCGCCGTTATTGATGTTTAAAGAGAGAGTATCAGTTTTGTGCATTGTGAATGTGTAGCCAATCCCAGGTTCCGTTCATTTGACCTTTGAACAAAATTGATGGCCTCGGTCAATCACGGAGTAGCAACCATTGGCAATGTGGAACTTGTTCTACTGAGCCACTCCTGCGATCTTGGAATCTGAAATGTATTGAATGTATTTGAACCAAGCTTAGAAATCATCTGTGATTGATTTACTAGAATACTTTGAAATTAAAAGACTTTTTAGGGTGCATTTCGGGTTCAATGATACAAGGTGGATGTGAGTAGTCAATCAAGCTAAGCTAAGCTAATTGTTTCCGAAAATTTTAATTTTTCGGAGAATTCTTAACCTACCTGTAAAATGCTCAATGAAGATTCAATTGACCATTTGGGGGTATTTCGAGGCGTTTTGGGATATTATACAGTATTTACTCTCGTACAAAATTAACGATTTTTATACCATATTGGTATAAATTTTCAATACCACATTGTAAGGAATAATCACTTTGAAAACCTGTTTTCTTCAAGAAAAGTTGCAGTTCATGTTAGATGATGGCCGAACAATCCATTTGAAGCATCGTTGAGTTGGGCTCTCATACAAAATCAATGAAAAATGTGTCATAAATCCAAAAAAAAAATCAAGATAAAATATAACATCTAACCCAGCGGTCGGGGAACCGGGGTAAATTACCCCAAATGGAGTAAAAGTGAAGTTCTTGGGGGTAACAGTGAATATTTTGTGAGTAAAAAGTGTATATTTTCATTTTGCAATTTTATGAATTTGTTGATTTTATTTCGAAAGTCAAGAATAAAGCGGCATATGCAGAAGTGAAATAAATAAAAGGAGGGGGTTCTCATTCAAAATCAATATAAAATTCGATATTGCCCAAACAATTTTCAAGTCATTCTTATCTAATTTGGTGTGTCACAATTCGTCGAATTTTCAAATTATTCTTATAAAAACGAAACGGCTTACGAGAAATTCTTGACATAACATAAATTTTTGATTTCCCACTGCTAAAAAGAAAGGGCTATCATTCAAAATAAACATAAAATTTAACATAACCCAAGCGATTTAACAGTGATTTTTTTTTTCAAATTTGGTACACGAGCGAATTTTTATATGAAAAAAAGATTTGTTGTATTCCAAGACCCCTCCCTTTTAAGTGGAGAGGTTGCTCTAATTGAGAACCAAAAAAAAGGTTAATAAAGCCCATATAATTTTCAATCCTTTTTAACGAATAGTCACCGTTGATTATTATTTTTATGAAAGTTTTAATGGCATTGCGGTGAACTTGATACTACGAAAATTCTTGATAGAAGAATTAAAGATTGAAATTAAATGACGGATAGACAAAGCAGATGCTTAATAGAAGAAAATTGAAAGATGTTGAAAATGAGCCAAGAGCATATTTTATGGAAAGCTTCAAAGGTGCGTTCTAGACCCTTTGTCCCACATCAATTGAATGGCTGAGAGAAGTAATAGCGAGAGGCGCAATTACGTTCACCCATACATCCAACCCGATGGATTGGTAAAGCACGTGCTTCCCAATCGGACAAAAAGTCTAGACCGCATGGCTCTGGTGAAGCTTCCCTTTTGCTGAACCAGTTCAAGCGATGTGTTATTGGTTGTTTCGGATTCGATAAAAACGGAATCCGAAACAACCAATAACACATCGCTTGAACTGGTTCAGCAAAAGGGAAGCTTCACCAGAGCCATGCGGTCTAGACTTTTTGTCCGATTGGGAAGCACGTGCTTTACCAATCCATCGGGTTGGATGTATGGGTGAACGTAATTGCGCCTCTCGCTATTACTTCTCTCAGCCATTCAATTGATGTGGGACAAAGGGTCTAGAACGCACCTTTGAAGCTTTCCATAAAATATGCTCTTGGCTCATTTTCAACATCTTTCAATTTTCTTCTATTAAGCATCTGCTTTGTCTATCCGTCATTTAATTTCAATCTTTAATTCTTCTATCAAGAATTTTCGTAGTATCAAGTTCACCGCAATGCCATTAAAACTTTCATAAAAATTTTCAATCCATTTTCATCGAGTTTGAAGTGTAGTTGAAACTCGACAATTGAAGGCGGGCGAGTTCTTATACGAAAGCACCTTAAGATATGATACATAACGAAAAGTCGTTCTCACCAAAAATGGCACACAGGCGATTTTTGACACAACAAGTCAATTTTGATTAAGTATTCAGTTGCCTAGCTTAAAAAGTTGAAAAGATAACCACCTACAGAAAGAAAATAATAGGTTACCCATCATGAGCCATAAAGTAACCAAACAGTATCTTCAAGCCAAATGACATTCTCGAAGGCTAAGAAGGACAACACAAATAAAAAGAAATAACTTTCAAAGGCAAGCCTCTACTTTCCACAAAATGTTAAATAAGCCCGTAGAATTGTAGGTCTGCTAAAGGAAAAACATACGAAACATCCCTTTTAGCATAACTGCACTCGACTTCGCGCCGCACCAAAAGAAAAGTGGAACATGGAACGGACGGTTGACATTTCTGGTTCCAACTTAAACTAGCGAATTTCACCGGCCCGAATCACCAAGGACCTTAGCATGACAATCTATATGACTGCATCCAAGTATGAATTGAAGAAATAAACCGGATCGGCGAGCCGAGTGCCGAGAATTTATTGAACCTGAGCGCTGAATAATGTCTGACGGTTTTCCCTTGCCTTGATGTTTCAAAGCCTAGGACCGGCTCTCGGGTACTATTTAGATTATTTATAGTGCACAGTTGCATATGAATGAAACTCGAGCGGGAAAGAGAGGAAAAAAAGCAAAACAACTAGCCGACAGAATGTGCACTTTTTATTTGAAGTGTTTTCTAGAGTTGTTGTGGATTGGGAGGAAAAATTTCTGTGTCACCCGATCGGAGGGCGGCTGCGGCGGTGAGAAATTATGTCACACTTTGCTTTGGAATTTCGCTACACGGTAACAAACTAATCGGTGTTCAATATTTATTGGAGCTTGTCAGTGACATTTTTTGCTGCAAATGCCAAGCAATTTTTCTAATGTTTATTCATGCTTAATGCAGTTCTAGAATATATGATTGAATTGATTGATGTTATTATCAGGAAACTAGGGATAATTCAGTTTTCAACCGGCAACTAAATCATGTTTCTATTTAACGTTAACCAGTCCATTCTCGTTCACATTTCTTCTATTCCATCCAGCGCTACTCTCTCTCGAACACTTCCCAAATTAAGTTCCTTTCCACATCATGAACCATTCATGAGTTTTCCCACATGACAATTGGTATCATCATTGGGAAATCCATTCCACATCCGGAACACACACACACATTTTCACCCCCACCTTGTCTCCGGTGAGTCCTTTTCGGTCCCAGCCTCAGCAGTGTGAGATGCCACTAACGAGCCGACATCATCCCGGGGAACAGGATAATTCCCGGTATATTCCGGTTAATTTGTATAATTGCCCATTTACATCAGCAGCAATCCATTACACACTCTATCGTGTCGTTTCTCATCACCATGGAGCAGCTTCAACAATCTTTCTTTCTCCGGCAGCCTAGCTAGCTTCAGAGGGCTTAGGGACCCTGACGATTCGAGACGATTTCTTCACTGGGTAGCTCTTTCTCTGGTCCCGTTCTGGGTTTGTCGCCTTCCACAAAACTTGGGTTTGGGTGATGGGACCAAAAAAGGATAGGAATCCAGCAACCGAAGGCAAAGAAGATGATGCGAATTACCATCAGTTGGATGCATTCCCGGTGCTGCTGCTGCTGCTCAAAGAAACATAAATCCTTTTTGTTCCTCGGCACAGCAAAAGAAAACCGGGGGGAAGTCATTCCGAGTAATGTTGATGATGATAAGGATGATGATGAAAATAGCGGTGTCATGATGGGCAGGAAATAAACGTATCTGTCCTCGACAAACAGAGCGGTCCCAGTGATTTATCGGACCCGCACAAATCAAGCTTTCCGGTGTCTTGAAGGGGTACGTTGCATCCGTCGGAGTCGATCTTGAATAAAATTGTAGATTGCACAAAGTTTGGCGTTCGAAAATTTTGTTAAAAATGCTAAAACATTCCATCAGTTACGGCGGTTTCTTCTCCAAGCCAACTGTCGCTTGATAATTTAGCAGAAACCGTATGTCTCAGGCAGACGACATTTTTTTTGCGCCTGCTTTTTCGGTAACGAAGAATTTCAATTAAATTCTTGACCCCTATATTAGTACCGAACGCAGGGCTGCGGTATGCATGAATTTGGCTGCTTCCGAAATACCTAGCAGTTTGATTATATTACTTCTTCCTGGAATCGGAGCTAAATTTGGTTCCACAGCAAGTAAAAGTATGGCTCACTACAACCGCAGTAAAGTAATACACGATAGGAAAAGTTTATCTGCGATGAGAAAATTCTTCGTTTCAGCGGTTTTGGAGGGAATCGAGGGAAATTGACTAACGACTCCAGTGGGATTACCTAAATGATGAGAGGAAATGTAACTTCAGGATGGATGGGATGGAAATGTTTGTCCTTCTCTTGGGTACTCATTGATGAAAGTTATTTTATTTTTTATATTATGAGATAACTAACTACTCATTACTGGATTGAATTTGTGGGAATTTCTGTTATATTTGTTTACAGTATATTTGTTTATGTTTTAACTTTTAAGTATGGCATCAAGCTACCGGATTTGTTTTACTGCAAATTTTTGAAAATGTCGTTGATGCTGGGCATATGATATCGTCACCGGTCTTAATATAACGAGACTGCCAGATTATAATCAATAAAAAAAAAACTTCAAATCCAGGACTTGTATCCAGGTATTGTACTTTAACGCATATGAAGAGAAACATCGGACACAGTTGTACTGAATTAGTTTTCCAATGTCCAGTCTGTTTCGAGTGTTCCCCAAGAGCCGATTCTTAGCCCAGTCTTATAGAACATTACGTATGACATGTTCTTGAGGTTTGGCCTTCTGACGGGAGTGACACTAGCCGCGATCGCTTTTCGGTACGCACCTAGGGTTGCCAGAGAATTTGACCATGTTATTGACCCGGACAGTCATTACCTTGCTGAGGGTCCGTACGAGAGCCTCGCATTTTTTCGGTATGATCATGATTTGACCGTGACCGTCATCATCTCTGCGGCCGGACCAACGGATTTTATCGCTGCTGTAGCTCTGGTAGTTAACGAAAGTTACCATCACGCTCCACATCGTCTTAAAAATCAATGGCATCGATCCACTTGGAACGAATGACTTTCGTCTGAGTCAGAGGGATCTCTGACATGCCCTGTGATCTCAGTAGTCCGTCCACTGAGCCAGAACGCTAACTAAGGCTTCTTTAGCTGTGATTAACCTCCTTGTGGACTGGTGAACTAATTCTTCACCTGTGTTACCATCTCCTGCAACCCGACCATGGCGTCGACCAGTTGATCGTGACTTAGAGTTCCCTCAGTTCTTGATGCTCCAGAGCCCCGCAATCAGTTCTTACAACGCTTCGATGGAGTCTACTGGCGTTGTGAAAGACTGAGAATTAACGATTTAGTCCTCTCCACCAAACGGTATTGAGATGTCTCCTCCGCTTCCGCATCCCTGCCTTAACTGCTACTTAGTAATGGTTGTATAACTTATGACTTTTGAGTTCAAAATCAAGAAAAACAGGACTCTTCCCCCGCAGATGCTTAAAGCCCAGCCAACGAAGTCGGAAGAGGCATCTGGCGAAACTTCCCCAAAAGATTTACTGGGCTGTTAATCACAGTTCCTTTTCTGTAGATCTTTTGAGTTCCAAATCGAGGGAAAGAGGACTCTTCCCCCGCAGATGCGGTCTCCCAGCGGTGAAGACCGGACAAAAGGTTGGCCTGGACCATTACGAGGCGTAGATTCAGAGGACAGCCATGGAAGTCGGAAGAGGCATCTGGCGAAGCTTCCCCAAAAGACGTAATAGGCTATTAATCACTGTTCATTTCAGGTAGATGTCACTCTCCTTGTTAAGGTAGCTGAGGAATCGAACCTCGTCATATCCCAAAAGTTTAATCTCCCGAACACATTGTTCAAGTCACCTTCAACACAGGGGGATGATAGTAGCTGAAGTTAGCCAGTCCATACGGCATCATGGGTCAGTGTCCCGAGGTAATATTCTTGAGCCGCTTAACCAAAGTACCGTGAAACCCGTTTGGCAGCCGGCCCTGAATAAGCAATGAAATCCGCAGAGGCTGATTAAACTACGGTTTAGTAGTGTATACTGGACCGTCTCTAAGAAGTGGCCTGCGTAGTGGCAAGCGTCATGTCCAACTTGGTCCTGCTTTTATAACTACACCCATAAAGAGACACCCAACGTGCGGTAATACGCCAAGGAAGTATCGATGGCCAACTGGCAGCTTCTGTGAGATAACTCTGGCTGGGAGAGGAAGATGGACTCATCGTCTGATCAGGAACGTTGGAAATTGAATGAGTAGGAAAAACCAGTAACCGAAAGATTGTTTCCTAATGCATGGAAAGTTGCGGTTATTTCTCCGATACACAAATCCGGAAAGACTCACAGCGTGGAATACTACCGGCCAATATCGATTTTAAATTCAATGTCAAAGATTTTCGAAATACTGATGCACGAGCGAATGTATGCTGCTGTTAAACCTTTGATCTCGGAATATCAACATGGTTTCGTCAAGAAAAGGTCCACAGTTAAAAATTTGATGTGCTACGTAAGTTCACTGAATAAAAGCATGGAGAAAGGTTGCCAGGTGGATTCAGTCTATAATGACTTTGCCAAAGCTTTCGACCGTGTGCCGCACAAAATACTGGTTGCAAAGTTGAATCGACTAGGATTCCCGGCTTGGGCACTCGAGTGGGTTGCGTCATATCTAACCGACCGTCAGGCTTTCACCAGAATACGAAACACTCGCTCACGAATGTTCGCCACACCGTCTGGAGTTCCTCAGGGGAGCCACCTCGGACCTCTGCTATTTATAATCTTCGTGAATGACCTGTGCTCAACACTTCAGTCCGATACACTCCTCTACGCCGATGATCTGAAGATTTTTCGGAAGATTCATAACACTGTTGACTGTTTGGCCCTTGAAGCCATGCGCGGTCCTATGGGGGGGGTGATCGGGGTGATCACCCCACCCAAGCGGCAAAAATCCGTTACAAAATACCCGTAAAAGCTCGAATTTCTATAAAAAGTCGAAACTTTTCTTAGTAGATGTGCTTTACAATTTTAAAAATTTTCCACTCCGTGGGGGTGTTTATTCAACAAAAAAGTTAATTTATCACTTTAAAAGGCTCAATATTGAAAAAAGTCGGTCCATCAAACTCAAACAGCTCTAACTTAGGATTCCCTGGACTGAATTATACCAAATAACTTTTGTTAATAAGTTACTCAACAAAAGTGTCTTGTTGAGTGTTGATTTGGAATTTGCTATTAATAAAATGTAGGGACAACTTATTTTTAAATTGACACTAACTTCCCTCATATGCCTCAATTAAGGGGGGGGTAGGGTCTAACGGGTAAAAAAAAACACCATTTTCACGATTTTTTCCTAGAGCTATCGTTCAAACAAATGTATTCAAATTTTTCGCATTATACAAAGCATTGTTAAAAGAACATTTAGTAATTTTTTCGTAGAAAAATATTGAAAACTGAGCCGGTGACGGAGCACTTTCGAGGATGCCTTTTAGA